>NC_133338.1:11529700-11829700 GCF_030506205.2 Paramisgurnus dabryanus | reverse complement strand
GTTGGGTGGCTTCTAAATTCATCCCTGTTTGGATCCTAAGGAATGAATGGGGCTAGGCTAAATGCTAACACATTCACAATGCACTGTACAAAGATTAAGTGCACGTATTGAAAAAAGATAGGGATGTATTAATTCGTCTAAGGTAAAAACATAGTAACATTTTGGAAAGCGGTGGTGTTTTCCATTTAAAGGGATAGTTCACCCAAAAATGAAAATAATGTAATTAATGACACACCCTCATGTTGTTCCAAACTTGTAAGACCTCCATTCATCTTCGGAACACAGTTTAAGATGTTTTAGATTTAGTCCGAGAGCTTTCTGACCCTCCAAAAAATGTATGTGCTGTATACTGTCTCATTTCCAGAAAGTTAATTAAAACATCATCAAAGTAGTCCATGTGACATCAGTGGGTCAGTTAGAATTAGTTGAAGCATCATAAATACATTTTGGTCCAAAAATAACGATTTATTCAGCATTGTCTTCTCTTCCGGGCCTGTTGCGAATGCGCGTGCACAGTGGCGCTGCTGACGTACGACGCTGCTGACGTGTTATCCTCAGACATGTTTGCGAAGATTGTTTTGTTTACAGCGTCTCTCTCAGACTGTAAACGGAAAAAAAAAGCTTGGGTGCACCAGATAACAAGCCAACAGCATCGTACGGAAGCAGTGTCATGCACACGGTTCACAACAGACCCGGAAGAGAAGACAATGCCGAATAAAGTCGTAATTTTTGGACCTAAATGTATTTTTGCCGCTTCAACAAATTCTAACTGACCCACTGATGTCACAAGAACTATTTTGATGATGTTTTTATTACCTTTCTGGTAGGGCTGCACGATTAATCGAAAAAGAATCACGATCTCGATTCATACATATAGGCGATCTTCATTTTAAATGACGGCGATTCACTTGCATTTACAGTATTTCCCTGTATTCAGTTTCTGCGTTCAAGTGTTCACGTATTTACAACAACCCAAGAATATCAGTCAAACTTGCTAACACACACTCATACAGGGTAAAACCAAACCCTATTCATTCACCAATCAGACCCGATCGTTTCTCTCCTCTCTCTCATCTCATTTGCGGCGTTCCGCTGTCACTCGCGTGACGTATAACAAGGCGGCAGACCTAAACACAGTCGTTTACTTGGTGGATCTGGAGCGGCAATTTTCACAAAAAAGAGAGGATAAACGAGTGTCACTGTGGAAAATCCTGGTGGCGACGGAGAAAGTGAAGATGCAACAACATTGGTTTCGAAAAAGGCAAGGAAATTATTTACCTCAGGCTCCGGACGTTTCTAAATCGGAAGGCTGCAACCTCAGGAGGTCGCATGCAGGCTGTATACGTCATCAAGCCTGGTTCATTTAAGTTAATGGAGCATTACATTCGCAAGTCATTAACATACTTCAACAATTTATTATTAACTAAAAATATTAGTCATCTTTATAACGTTAATTGTTAATATTCTGAAATTAGACAGTCTTTATGATGCGCAGTTTAGAAATGCGACCTCCAGAGAGGCTGCAGCCTTCACATTGAGAAACGGCCTCTGTGCGTTCCCCATTAGAAAGGGTTTTTCGCACGAGGGGAACATTGTTACATGTCTGCGTTTCTCTCTGATTCCTCAAAATGTTGATCTTTTAGTCTTTTAAAGGTTTAACGTTAGTGTTTTTAAAGTTTTAAGGTTGGCCAGTTTGATAGTACAAAAAGCACAGGTGCAATTTAACAGCTAACAAATTTTAAATTATTCTAAATTTTAAGGGGTCTAAAATAAGAAAAAGAGACTTTTAAGAAACGTTATTATAACTGAAAGTCCTGTAGCACATTTTTTAGTTAAGTGCATAATAAATGTTTTTGTTAAAATAAAGAGAATCGGGTGAGAGAATCGGGATCTCAATTCCCATGGAAAAAATCGGGATTCACATTTTAGCTTGAATCGTGCAGCCCTACTTTCTGGACATGAACAGTATACCGTACATACATTTTTAATGGAGGGTCAGCAAGCTCTCGGACTACATCTAAAATATCTAAATGGTTACTAAAATTGAGGTCAGATTTTTGAAAACGTGGTCATCCAAAGTTCTCGGTACAGAAAATCTGTTTTGTATGGATCAGAGTTAGACATGGTCATGTAATATATAACAATGTAATAGCAAGTGTTATGTTGTTTTTGAAAATGCTCTGAAAATGAAAAAAGCTTTGTTTATCCACTATGCTATCAAATGCTCTTTTACCTTGCATGTTAGGCGGATCAACATTCCATCCATCTGCATTAGGATCTACCTTAGAGACACTCACTGGAGCTGTAAATGGGAAGCAGGTAAGTTGCACAACAGGTTTCTTGTAGCATTCTTAGACTAGCAATTTTTATGTGAGAACTTTAACATGATAGAAATTGTTAAACTACAAATATGGTCTATATTGTCTGAGAGAAATTCTTACTCAAGAATCTGCATATTGCTGTAGATATGCAGAGTACTTATCTCGAAACAGTCGTAAAAGATTAATGTTTTTGTTTTGTAGGTCACTTACTTTGCATTCGTCCTTGGTGGTCACCCAAGGGTCTCTAGAGTGAAAATTACTCAATCTATGGATTAAACAGAAAATTTAGTTGTATGAAGTGGTATGTTGTCTTTAAATGCCATTAAAAATGTGTTTCTGTTTTCTGTCTCATATTAAGAAATACTCTTTAACCTGCCCACTGGAGCTGGGAATGGTTAGCTGCATTTTTTACATTTACAAATAAACAAACAGAGTTAGATAAGTCCATACATACCATTCTCATCTCCGTGTGTGCTGTAACTCTGTCTGACGCAGCCCCTGCTAGCTAAGCTTAGAACAAAAGACTGGTAGTGAATTTATACAAATCACAACACAGTGTTTCCCATATATTCATTTATCTGTGGCGGGCCGCCACAGAATCAACACTGGCCGCCACAAATAGATTTTTCATGATTCCCATTTACATTTTAATTTTACTATTTAAAACGGCTTAATTCATTGCAGCGATCGCTCAGCGCGCCTCCATCCTCCCTCTCTCGTTGTGTGCAGCGCAACAGCGCGCGCCCCCGGCCCCCTCCCCCTCCCCTCTCTTTGCTGAGCCTGCACGGAGTGCACGCCTCTCTCACATAACAGTGAAAAGTATTTAACTCTGTGTTCCTCCGTGTACTTTCTCTTTTCGCGTAAACGTCAACAGTCACGGATGTTACTGACAGAGAAGTCGGTGGCTGATTAAGTTCATCATGAGAGCGACTTAACAAAAGGTTAGCATAGTGTTTCCCACATATACCCGTTCAGATGTGAGTATGTGTCCGAGCTCTCTCCCTACCTATTATGCGGCATGCCCATGCACGTGTTCTGTAGTAACAGCAACTGTGTATTCTCTCATATTTCTGAATTTGCAACAAATTGTCTGCGCTATACAATAAAATACCACTCGTATTTCTAATAAAAAAGCGCTCATAACACAACAACACTGATGAGAAGAGCAACACCAGTACAGCCTCAATGTAAACGTATGATGATTTTTTTCAGATAAGGTCGCGTTTTTAGCAGCAGTTTAAGAAAGAGCTGATTGGATTAAACAAAGAGTTACTGAGTCGTGGGTCGTTACTGGGTCCTGTTTAGTCACTATTTTATAGACAACCGAACAGAAACTATGTAAAAATAGCATCTTAGTTGTGTTAAAATGCAATATAATGTGACGGATCAAAGAGTAAAACACGACGCAATGACGTCACATATATGCTAATCAGCGTGTGACGTCATCGCCGCCACAGTATCTCAAAATCCTGTGGGAAACACTGCAACACATAAATTGGAAAATGTCCACGTTACTTTGTCACTTATTGGAAGCAGTATGCTAGCTGGAGCCATTCACTTCCAGTCTTTGTGCTAAGCTAAGCTAGCGGGGGCTGCATCAGACAGAGTTACAGCACGCACAGGGATGAGAAAGGTATGTATGGACTTATCTAACTCTGGGGGATACGGTGAATAAGCTAAATTCCCAAAATGTGGGCGTGTTCCTTTAAGGATTTAGGGGTATTTTGAAGTTAAATGAAGCCGTTTTACTTTTTAAACTGTCTCTTTTATAAGGACTTACTGAATTTATTTTTGCAGCAATTTGGGACATTCTTCCAGTTGTCGGCAACTTTGTGAAAAAGGCTGGAAACTTAAATGCAGGTACTGTTTCATTCTTTTTTTTTTTTTTACAGCTATGAAAAATAATGTGTTTTTAATTGTACTGTCTATTAATTAATTATTTTATACAGTTTAACTGATTCTGCTTACCTGACTCATGCAGAATTCTGGCCTGGTGTTTGGTCTGTGCTGTCTTTGGCTCTTGCATCTCCATCATCCTGACCCTCTTTAGCAGCCTGTCCATGTATTTATTTGGAGGCCACCATGAGCACCCATCTGCATAATATGACTTTGTTACTCAGATGTCCATGCGCTCCTACAAATTCTACATTTTTTGTAAAGCTGCAACAAGTTGAAACCCTATAATTATTAACGTTTGATTTTGAACTATGTAATTCAAATACATGAATAAGTAACAAAAGCAGAAATTTATTAAGATATTACCTTTTTGTTGCTTGTTTACTGATCTATCAATCCTTTTGCATTTTCATAATTGTTCATCATAACTTGGTATACAGTGGATGTGTGGCTGCAGATAACTTTCTGAAGTCAATTTAAAAAGACAAAAGTTAACAAAAGCTGAATTGGTCAAATATACATTGTTGTATTTTCACCATTTTGATGTTTAGGCATTTCATAACTTGAGGGTTAATTCACGTATAGTGATGTTTCAAATCAAAGATTAATTTATTAATGACAGCTAATCATTTTATAAAGATTTTTATTACAATATTTATTTATATAATATCAATTTAATACATTTAATTCGTTACACCTACATTACTGAGCGCAAGGGAGTGCAGCCAACAAATACATTCAGGTGTGTTCGACTTAACACCGAGATGCGCAGACAGCACGTGGTATGACATCAAAAAACCGCGAGAGTTTGGGAAAGCCCCGGAAAAGGTTTGATCTCGCGGTACTTGATGTCACGATCGGTTTGCGTGTAGATCAGCATGAAGTCGAACACATCTGAAAGATGTGTGGGCTGCCTGCACTCAACGTTGCGATAATTCAGTAGAGTGTAACCTCAATCGGTTTTTGCAGCTTCTGGGTGTCGTGTCGAACGATCGCAGAACGATTTTTTGTTCTTTTCCAACTCGATTTTTAACTCCCTAGACTAGTAGGATGTTCCAACGGGTGAAGCAACAGTGCTGACGGCAGAGTTTCAGTGTCAATGTAAGTTAACCATTTTAACAGAATATATGTTGTTATGCAGGCATGTAAGTTAGTCGATCTACAGAATGATCGTCGTATATTAATGTTCTATACGCGATTAAAAGCTTATTAACGTTTATCAATGCACTGCTATTCAGGCCGCTGCAAAGTCCCGAAGCCACGTTGTAACGTTAACTTCACATGTTACGCACTGGTGGGATAAACCAGCCATTTTAATAGAGTTATTAAATGTCTCAAACCTTTCCCGCCCTTTAACGTTACGTTAAAATGGCCCTTATACGGATAACGTTACTGTCATTCAGACCTTTTCCTAGAAACCACTCAAAACCGTTAACGTTGTTCTATTGGAGTGGTTTGATAATTGTATTTATTAATTGTTTCAGTTATATTAGTTATATCTGTTCTTTAATTCGTATTTCTAACAATTAAAATCCAGGAATGACAAGCTATACTTACCAAGATTTTGACGATCAAACTGACAGAAAAACTAACTTAAAGCCGACTATTAAACCAAAAAACATACTATTACAAAGTGAAGAGGAATGTAATGTGTACAAAGTTGATTATTTACAGGTTATTAATAATGTTATTTGCGACAAAAAAGTTGAGGGTACTCGAGCAAATAACGGTCTTCTGGTAAATATTGTGGTCACGTGATGGCCTCGCGACATATAAGTCGTTTCCGGTCGTTTCTCAAACGCACAGCTGCGTCCTTTTAAAATTATTTTTAATATTTTTTTTTATAATAAGAAATACAAAGGGGGACATTATACATATATAAAATAAAAATAAATAAGGAGCCGTCCTTATTTTTATTTTTTTTTTTTTTTAAATAAGGCTCAGTCCTAGAAGGCTGCATGTCTCGGCTGCCACGTCATCAAGCATCGTCGAAGGACATCTCAATCTGCTTGTTTTCTATTTTGTTGTTTTAATTTAATTACAAAATGTTTAACTGTCCATGTTGTAAAGACAGTTGATACATGACTTTTATTCACTGTACTACATTATTGGATTTTTTTTGGTGATGCATTGCTAATTTTCAACTTCTCTCTTTAAAGTTTTCATGCCATGATCACTGGGGCGGAAACCATTATGACGTTGCCTTGGACATCAAACTAAACCATCTCATTCTCGCTTTTTTCTAACATCGAAATCTCAGAAGGCCAGGACTAAGATGGACGCAGCCTCCACATGCAACCTTGCATTTGAGGAACACCCATAGAACGGTCAACTTACCCCATACTCTAACCTGAATGCAGGGATCATAAAACTTTATCTTTTACCTTAATTGTTAGATGGGTGTTGATACCATACTTTTTTGTCTCGTCTACCCAGGAGAAAGTCATGGGTTCTGCTGCTGAGGTTGTCATAAAGCATGCTTTTTCCATTTGTTGCATTGGGCAATATTATCAAAAGATTCTGAAAGAAATAAGATAATTTTCAAAGCATTAACATGAATATGAAAGCATTAAGTCATTAATGACCATCTTTTATTATTGTTTATTTATAGTGTCTTTTATTCTGCTTACCGGACTCATTCAGAATTCTGGCTTGATGTTTGGTCCACCTGTTAGCTGGCTCTGGTGCTTGGTAGTCTTCTCAAACCTCTGAATCAAGGCCACCATGAGAGGCCTTCTGAAGACCATCATTACGCTTCAGATCCAGTTGTCTTAACTATGAGGTAAATCTTTTTTAACTGCAGCATTGAGCGTTATGTGCGCTGTTTATGCGCACTGAACGCCTTGCATTTTTGCCCTCTACTGCAACATGCATTTTTGAAGGAGCGCTAAGAGCGGAAAAGCACCCAACGTCATTTGTGTCTTTCCATTGTCCAATTGAATATGGGGAGAGGCGGGCCTTCCGTTGTAGGGACCGATGTTTACAGTTATTTGAAACAATCGTACTTCAGTCACTTACTGTCTCCTGTGTGTTTATGCACCTCTCATCTTCGATCAAAGTCAGTGCAAGCGTCCTCTTTTTAAAGTTTCTGCTTATATGACAGTTAACAGCAAAAGAGCGCTCACGCTTCAATATTTGATTGACAGGACAGCTGCCTCTGTGGTTGCCTAGCAATATAAAAATCTGCGCTGCACTGCTTTTTATAAAGTGACCAAATCAAGGTGCACCTTGTGTTTCCACATCTTTAAAACGCATTTGGTGTGATTGGCCCCCAACAAGGGTTTTTTCTGCTGCTTTTTATTTTTTCAGCTTTTGCCTTGATATTGTATTTTACATTGGTAAATGCCTATGGACATTGGCTACTAGCGTTCTGCATGTGTAAATCCACATCGATGCGAACAACGACGCAAACGTGTAAATGAAAAGTGGCGGATAGCCTACTGTGTAGAGGCATTGGGGTAGGTCTGACTAAATCAGCCTTAATGACAACTGCATCAGTCTTCAATGATGGTTTAACTTTTACACAGATAAACACTCACTTTGTCTATCCAGACCTCAAGGTTAGAGTTCGAACAGATTCAGATAGTTGTTTTTGTTCATTTTCTAAGTATTTTGTTGATATTTTAGTCCTAATTGATTATGACAGATTTGTTACAGCCTTATCTGTCAAAATGACAGGCAATAAGAAAGTTTAATTCAACCTCTGGTTGTAAAGCAGATTTTGAACCAGTCTTCTTCAATTGTGTCACTAGCCTACCACAATCCCTGTGCACCAGCTATGGAAAGTGCAGACCAAACTTTTACCTCCACCTGTGAGTCTCTTCCCACATTTAGTAAAGTAATGAATGCAGTTTTACAAATGAAAGGTTTTTTAGGGTACATTATTTTAATTATCAAATGATTTCTCGGATGAATTGGATAAAAAGACAATATTTTATTTTTCATTTATGAAAACTGGTTGTTGCTGCATGAACTCAAGCACATTTATTTCAAACACATCAACGCAACGTCATTGCTATAAACCAATGCAGCTATTTTGGATAAAAGATAATGCACATCAGGTCACACAAATCAAACACGAAGAGTTGTCATACACAGTGTGTACAGTCAGTCATTCAAATTGGATATACACAAAAATCAGATTTAAACTGACAGTGTAAACATAGTCTATGAGATCAATGAGGGGTTAATAGATCTAGTTCAATCAACGCCCTCACCATGCTCTCCCAGCTTTAGGTGCTTAGACCTGTTTTTCTAATCAAACAATACAAGGACAGATGTTTCGGCGTTATTGCCTTCATGGCATGAAAGATTAAAATCTGCATTTAAACCCAAAGGGGATATGATCTTTAAATAAAATTGCCTGTCATTTTATTGATTACAACCATAATACTGAACAACTTTAAAGGTCCCGTTTTATCTGTGTTTTTGAAGCTTTGATTGTGTTTACAGTGCACAATATAACATGTGTTCATGTTTCACATGCGGTATTTTTCACACAATATACTTATCTATATAGTGCTTTCACTGTCCTAAAAACAGGCTGGTGTCTTCTTTGTCCTATGAAGTCCCTCCTTCAGAAATACGTAATGAGTTCTGATTGTGTAGTTTGTTATTAGTGTGTTGTGATTTGACAGCAGCTTAGCTTAGCCAGGGTGGAGTTTAGTCAAACACACTTGCTTTGATGTCATTCAACCGGGAAGTAGAGGGCTGTAGTCCAAACCGGCCGTTCGCTGTATTGAAAGGGGAATGAAAGGGCAGTGAACTTTGAGCTTTATCATTTATAGGTATTATTTATGCTACTACATACAGCAACATTACACACTAACTAAAGTTTGAAATAGGGGATCAGAAAAAACGTGACCTTTAATGTTTAAGTATTGAGAAAATAATTAATTCTTACTGTGGTGGAGATATTGAAAACTCTTACAAAGAGAGTCATTTTGGGTGTTTTATTTAAAGACCATGTCCCCTTTTAGCCTGACTACGTCAGACTTTGTACTTCCGCTCAAGCAAAGTAGCAGAGAATGGTATTACTATGCTAGTCCCCTTTGGGTTTAAATGAAGATTTTGATCTTTCATTTTTTTAATATTTTGGTTTTTCTTTGGGTGCAATTTATATAAATGAAATACTTTGTCTGATGTGATGATGTTCTCATTGTGTTCTGTTGTTACAGATAGAACTGAACTGGAGTCTGTGAACTAATGCTGTGTTCGAGACAACTGGAACAGCAAACAAAGTTGAGTATCCGACCTCTCAACTTGTGACTGATCGATCAGCACCAACCTCAACGAGATGCATCATTTGACATTGCAGACAAGGTGGTGGCTAGCCTTTCACAGCCTTACATGAACCGCAAACAAACTTTAAACTATTTTTACAGCACATAATATTTATGAACATGAATGTTAAATTATCCAGTAACCGTTTTCTGCCATAATTGGCACAAGAGCACAAACTTCTCCTGGCGTCTCATTATGTGGTAAACACGCAAATGTGATATGTGATTGACTGGAATGCATTGAGGTCGGTGGTAGGATATTTAATGACATAACATCAGAAATCCGAATTGTCTGTAACACTGCGCAATATTTCACATAATTGTCATGACCTGATTATCCTCCCATGTTTTTAACACAACCATTGATTGGTCACACGGAAGCAGAGACTTTGTCCTTTGTATCTCTCAAAAAAAAAGAAAAAAAAAAGAATTCTATATTTAATGTTAAAAAACACTTACAGTAGACTGTGTTAGATAACTGTGCTTTTGGAAGTCATTTCTGATAAATGCACACCTAACTTGTCTAATGTCTTAAAAATAGGCACCAGAGCAATGTTTGTGGTAACCGTGGTATAAGAGGAATAATTGACTCCGGTCCTTTGAATTATTTGAAAATAAAGCACACCCGCGGTGTAACGGCACTCTGCTTCTCGTCGTGCCACATTGCACCTTGGGTGTGCATTATTTTCTTATAATTCAATGGCCCGTCGTCAATTATTCCTTACATATTGAAGGTTGACAGGTTTGTTTGCATGTAATTGCAGTATTATTAATTTGGGGTTGATAGTCCAATGTTGATTTGAGAGAAATTTTTTTTTTCTTTTTAGATCCTTTCTCTTTTTAATGCAGCACTTAAGGATGAACCACCCTGATCTACTAAGATGCACAGATTCAACTCTGGCCCAGCATCATCCCCACACCTCATCTGCCATCAGTTTAATTTAATGTCTGTCAATTGCAAATGCTATTTATTTCAGTTATATTACAACTTAATGTTAACTTTAATTGAGACTAGTATTGTGTAAAGCTGGGGTTTCCAAACTTTTCATTTCAAAACCTATTAGACAAGTGTAATCTATTCTAGACCCACTAAAATATTTTTACATATACATTTTTTTAATGGGGTAAAACACATTTGTTCTCTTTCAGTGGAGTCATTTTATTTTCATAATATTTCATAATGTAAAGCAGTGGTTCTAAACGTTATTCCTCGAGGCCCATTGCTCTGCACATTTTGTATGTCTCTTTTATCTGACAGACTCAGTTCAGTTCATTGAGATCTCTTCTAATGAGCTGATGATTTGAATCAGGTGTGTTAAATAAGGGAGACATACAAAATGTGCAGGGCAGTGGGCCTCGAGGAATAACATTAAGAACCACTGATGTAAAGTAAATACAAGTTTATTTGCAATACCAAATATTTTATGGTATATTCTTTCAAAACCATTGTCATTGTTAATTATTAATTTGGCCAAACTGTTGTTGCATCATTAAGGTGTGCAACACACCTTAACCTACTGTGTGACCGACAAGTGGGTCCTCCTGACCCACAGTTTAAAATCCCCTGGTGTACTGAATGTATTGTAATTAAAGTCGCATCTAAGTCTTGTGTAACAGTCTCCATTATTTAAATTGTGATTATATTCACAGTTTCACATGATACTTTCAGCACTTACTACATCACAGTGTTTTTAATGCTTTAATTTTTAGGTTTATTATAAATTCATTCATTTTTAAAGAATTCTTTCTTTATGTAGAACATGCAAAGTCTAAAATGGAAAGTGTCATGATCAGCTCTGGGTCTTGTGCAGTGATTAAAAGAGCAGGTAGTAAATGTCATAGCTTTGCAGTATATTGGTAGGCTCTGGATGTAATGAACATTCAGCACATATGTTTCATAAATTAAATTTGGTAAACAAACTTGTCAGAACAATTCATGCTGTGATGCTGGATAATACCTGGTCAAATTAATACATGTATAATGTGTTTCGACATTGTATAAGGTTTCTTCATCTATACAGACATCTGTTGGAGAACGGTGCAGAGACTGCTGTCCATTATTGGTTACAGTATATTTGTTAAAATGTTGCCAGCAAGATTATTTCCGTGTACATGGTACTTTCTTTGAGAACCTTTAAGTGTTTTATTCTGCACTTAAAGCATAAACGCAATTTAAATGCAGGAGTCCCCTCGTCCTTACTGCCAAATATGCAAGTGAAACTGGACTAAACGCATACAGTATACATACGGGTATGATTTCATGTTTCTATATTACACGTGATACGAGGTAGGGTATATAAAAATAATATTTTATGAATGCTACATAAATCCAAACTCTTAAAAAACTGGCAAATTATATGCAGCTGGGTTTTTTTTATCTTTTGTTTGTGTTTAATACAATTAAACAAGAAATAAGTGTAAACAATGAAATGAGTTGAGCATTTAGGTCAGCTGATTCGTCTGCGTTTGCTCGGAATCAAGAGCTCCAGAAGATGCATGCAGCTCGTAAAAATTTCGAATGTTTCAAGACATCGCCAAGACGTCTTGCAGAGATATTGCAGACGTCTTACTTTTCAATGTTCGCAGCCGATCTAAAGAAGATGAAGCGATATTTAGCAGACGTCTTCGCGACGTACGTGTGCTATCTGGGTAAATATCAAGCGTCTTGAAAAGATCTTAAAAGCGTCTTCAAAACGGCTGGGCTCGTACGTCTCAGATACGTAATTCATATGGGCAAACGACCTTTATAATACGTTTTCCAGACGGAATGGAAATCTGAGTGATTACCTCGCAGATACGTATCTGAGACGTACGTGTGCTATCTGGGTTATGTTAACTTGAATGTCCATAAAGTGATGTGCAGCTCTTCTTCAATAGCGTATCAGCCACAAAGATGCAGAGTGACAAAACAAGACTGTAAGAAGTAAAGCAGTCTTTTTGTGGTTAAATTGTTTAAAAATCACTTGAGTGATAACATTTGCAAGACTTTGATACACGTGCAAATGACAAACTTTGTATAGATATTAATTCGCGAATCTCATGGGAGCCGAACCATGGGTCGTGATCTATTTTTTTACAGTCATGTCGTCTGCGATCCGGTAACTTACAGCACTGTAATCGCTATGATCAAAATACTTAGTACTCTTGTACAAAATACCAAAAATACGACATACATATTATAAAATGATAAGAATCATGCAAATACATGTTCATTATTGCAAGATAGGGAGGCAGTTTTTTAATCATATGGTGTCATGTATGTTCAGCAAACGTGTGCGTCCTACATGTAAATCCAGAAACACAGATAGCACGAACAGCATTTAAAGCCACTGATTAGATTTAAATAATCAAAGAACAACAGATTAACTCTATGCAACACAGCTGTCACCATCAACAACATGTAAAGGCGATTCCCTGGCGAGACGTTGCAAACCTGTGCGCGTGCGCAGTAGCCTGAAAAGGCTGCCCTGCAAGACTTACTGTGCATTCAGACTGCCACTGGCGAGAGCGTCAATAAAAGCTCTGGCTGCCCTGCCAACGATGCTAAAGTAAAGGTATAGTGGTCGCTCTGACGCTCGAATGCATTCTCTGAACTCCTCTCAGGCGGCGGTTTCCGCCTTCCGATTGGTTGCCGCTGAACATTTCCGCCTTCCGATTGGTTGCCGCCGAACCGCGTCATATCTCATCATTACCATAAAGTTGAGCTGATTTCAACTCTCTTCGACGCTCACGCTGTACATGACGCGCCGCTGCTCGCCGGAGCTCGCCGCCGGCTCTCATTGAAAATGAATGACTTCCGGCCAGTTTGACGCTCTCGCCGGTGGCGGTCTGAATGCACAGTAAAACACAAAATTCTGTGGAAACGAACAGAGATTGTGTCCACTTGTTAAGTGACTGAGAAATAAATCTATTTAAAGATTTTTAATGGCCTTTATGTCAGACGAACAGATCCTCGAACACTTATAAGACACTATTTGCGTTCATTTCAACGCATATTCCCCTCGTGCCCTTAAACGCACGAGGATAAAAATCCCTCAAGCACCACAATAATACAACATTACCCGTTAGTAATATTAAAAACGTACCATGTAAACAAATTGAAAGTAAACGAAGACTCAGCCCGTGATTAATTCACATTGATGGTGAACAAACAAATCTGTTAAAAAGCTAAATGTTATACTGTAAGCTATTTATAATCGAAATAATCGATATAACATTACGCACAACCAATTGAAATATCAAAAATTCTCCCCATGGTGTATTTTAACATTTGATGCTTCGATGTGAAAGCAGAGAAATATCCTGACGACGACGCATTCGCAAAGCAGGCTCGATGTCTGCATATTTTCTTTACTTTAAACTCAATATTTTTACCTAAAAATGTATAAAGGGCATCTTTATTACATCAAGACAAAAAAAATCATACATACCTCCTTTGTAGCCTTGCTTAAATGTATTATTGGTCATTTCAGATAAGCGCTGTGTCTGAGGTAAAGTTAACTGGAATTTTCCCGGTCTTTTCTGGACACGACCCCTCCCTCTCTTTGTGATTCATAACTTACAGAAGTTAGTCAAATGAACATTCACATCACAGAGACAACTCACAAGTAGTTAAGACAATGTGTAACTTTAAGTTTAACTTTGTGAAAACTTACAGACTTGAGTTGAATATCTAAAACTTGCTGTGTGTAGTAGAACTAAATAGCAAAAGTAAGTACACATAACTTAATGTGGCTATAATTTTTTACAGTGCATAGTAAATGATTTTGCCATATTTTCGGTCTGATGTTGCTGGCAATGTCCAGATGAGATGCACAAAAATCACGTGACACCCTGTAGACCGGGCTACCTTCAAGAAGTGAATGAGCTTTGAACACAGGAGAAGTGGTGGCACTGCTCCTCTTAAAAACGGCATTAAGGATAAGTGTTTTGTGAAAAATATACAGTCTACACACACATATTGCACACTGAATGGCATTATAGAGAAAATAAATCCCCATGCTATGCAGATTTACACATTTTTAAACGTATTACATATGAGAAATATTGATATTCTGTCAGATTTTGTATAAAATAATTACCTATCCTTTTGTTTTTCAATAATTGCGCATGCAGAGCGATTCTACTATGGAAAAGGAATACACGGTCAGAGCCGGGTTTCCCAAAAGCATCGTAATGCTAAGTAGATCGTAAAAACTATCGAACGAATCATCTTAGAATTACGGGCCGTTTCCCAAAAGCTTTGTAACTTAAGTAGTACTTGAAAATCATCGTAAATCTATGAGTGCTCTGGAGTAATCGTTAATTCATAAGTGCATCGTAAGACAACAGAGTTACAAGGTCACCTGCAGGACAACCAGCAAATTGCACTCCAGCAATGACGATAATGTATAATGTTTTAAATGTATATTTATTTATTGGTTTCTTCTTTGTTTATTTGTTTAAATTACTTTAATATAATATATTTACAATTCAAATGTGATATCAAATTTAAATGACTAAACATAAATTAATAAAGAAGGAAAACATATTTGGTACAATTTTGGTAAAAGTTACAAGGTAGCAAATTGATAAATGGTTCCTACCAATTACTTCTATAATTAATCTACAGTAAAAATAATTGTTTTGAAGGAAAATGGCATCTGATTAAGGAAACCAAATAAATATGTATGGTACAATGTATTCCCTTATAATAAATAAACATAGATAATAAAAAACAAATAATAATAATAATAATAATCTAAACTATTACATAAAATGCAGAAGGCATTTCGCAGTGGGCAGAGTCCTAACTAAATACATATGCACAAATTATTAAAACATTTAAAAAGTCATTAAACAATAATGGAAAATATTATAAAAAGCATTAGTGCACATCGGCTGAAGATCATTAGCCTAAACAAGCTTCTGCTACAAATTCGAGTCATTCTATTGGTGACATTTCAGCACTTGACAAAGGGATAGCGACTCGTATGTAGCACTTAAAACCCAGCTGCGAGCGATCGTTATACGTGCATCTTTGGGAAACGCACGTAAATGAACAATGAATGTTCGTTAAGTAGCTCGTAGAAAGCGCTCTTAAGTGCTAAGTTCAATCGTTATCGGGAAACCCGGCCCAGGGCAGTTAAGAGTCTCTTGTGTAAAACAAACCCACACATATTATGATTAATCATATATATTATGATTAAAATGGAATTTTGATTTTGTGACGAACATTCTTGGTCTGTTATTTTTCCCCCTAGAGTACTAGCCTATCCCCAACATTTTCTGCAGTAACGTAATAAAAAAGACTTAAAGGAACAGTATGTAAGAAATTTATATCAATTAATCATAAAATGGCCCTGATATGTCACTAGACTTTAAGAAATTATTTTCATTTTAAATACTTATATCACTCACAACAGTGGTCTGGCCAGGATATTGTCATTTAAAAAGTGGAGTTGCAGCCCTCAACTGATGTTTATGTTGTCATTTTGTGCATTGGCCACCAGTTGGGTGATTGCAGTACCAGTTTTAGCCACAAGTTTTGTTATTGCAATACCAGTTTTGGCCACAATCCTACATACTGTTCCTTTAAGATTATTGTGGGAGTAAATTTGTATTTTCAAAATACTAATTACTTGTATTTTATTTAAATACATTTTTCACATCAGTATTTTGTATTTTATTTTGTTACATTTCATGAGCCAGCATTTGTAGTTTGTAACAAAATAGTTTTTGATGTATTTGTGCCCACCTGGTTATGTGTAAAAGCATATAAACACAACGGTGCTGCGACGCATAATACACATACTTGTACACATAATTGTTAATGAATTGAAAAGGCCAATTTTCGGTAGTTTAAATAATACAAATGTTTTAAATATTACAGATTTCTTATTTTAATAACTTAAAGAGAACAACACTTCTACTCACCTAAATATACACGTCCGGCAGAGAAGGCCCGGTCTTCCTCTACATTTTGCACCAGCAAAATCCTTCTTAGATGGATGAGCGAGTCTTTAAGTTCATCCGCTGTCTCTGTTCTTAACAGACTGGCAACTCTTGATAAATTTCTGAGACATGCATCTATGGCACGAAGATGTTGTTGACCGCAAACGCCATAGTGGTATGTCCTTTCAATGGCATAACATTGCAGTTCAATTTCCCTCAAAACCTCCTCTGCCATTGGCTTGTTCGCACACCGCCATTTTGAGAACGCGAAAGCATCATGCTTTTATTTAAATGTAGTCTTATAACTATGCACATATCCAAGAAGGAATTCATTACTATGCACATATCCAAAAGGGATTTGTGATATCAGCAATAACAATTTTTACTAGTGAAAATTACATTTTAACATGTAAGAATTGAATTACAGATATCAATAATTAAATAACAGATATCAAGAATTATGTTTCTTACTAGTTTTGATTTAATTTCAGATATCATAAATGTATTTCTGTGAATGATGAGGTCATTTTTTATATCAATAATTCAATTCCTGATATCAACAATCAGTATTTCTGATATCAAGAATTTAATTGATGATATCAATAATTAAATTGTTGATATCAACAATTCATATCCTACCTGTGTGTAAATGTTAAAATGGCAACAAAACTATTACAGATATCAAAAATACATTTCTTACTAGTTGAAATTCCCATTTTTGATATCAAAAATACAATTCTTACTAGTAGAAAAATATTTTTTGATATCAATAATTACATTGTTACTAGTAAAAATGTTAATTCTTGATATCAATAATTCGATTGTCACTAGTGACAATGTTAATTTTTGTTATTTGAAATTGTATTTTTGATATCAAATATAATTTTAAATATCTAAAATGGCTTTCTTACTAGTAACAATCCCATTCATGATATCAGATATTAAAATTGTCACTAGTGACAATCTAATTGTTGATATCAAGAATTAACATTTTAACTAGTAACAATTGAATTCTTGATATCACGAACTCGATTGTTGATATCAATAATTTAATTATTGATATCAACAATTAACATTGTTACTAGTGGAAATGTAATTGTTGATATCAAGAATGTAATTGTTGATATCAAGAATTGAATTGTTGATATCAAGAATTAACATTGTTACTAGTGAAAATGTAATTCTTGATATCAACAATTGAATTTGAATGGCAGCCTATGGTGACATTTCACTAGTGAAAATGTAATTGTTGATATCAAGAATTGCCATTGATACTAGTTGGAATGTAATATCTGATCAAGAATTAAACATTTAACTAGTGAAAATTGAATTGTTGATATCAAGAACACAACGAATAAAAGTTAAAACGGCTTGCCATACAAACATGATACACATATCCAAAGAAAGCCTGAAATGTCTACTTTTAAACAAGCTAATTATAATCAAAAACAAATATTGATAGTTTATACAGATGTGGCCTTTAAAAATGCGCGTCTCTGAAAGCAGAATGCCGCGAGCACTTCCGAAATTCTGCGAGATCCCGCAGAAGGGGGATTCGGTGGGGGACGCAGGAAATAAAAAACCTGTAGAGGGCAGTCGTGTTTCAAGTAGGGCATACTGACGACAATGTGTGCTCTACTTTATGCTTTAAGCATACTATATGATATTGAAGTAACATGACAGGGATTCTCGGTGCTTTGGCAGAACTTTGATGTCACATGCAAGCTTTTTGACACAAAGTTTTCTTTTGCCAGTTACATAAACAGTCAAATATTCTTCATAAAAATCTGACTTAAACGCGGATCATTCGTCTTTTTTTTGTGTACACTTACAGTAGAAGAGACGTGATGATAACGGAGTCTTATAACAAAATAATTCGCGAAGACCTTTGATGAAACCGAGAGCATTTGCGCAATATCATTAACTAGTTTATCTAATTGTACATTTAGTTCATTTTTGAATCTGAACGTTTTTAATAGCCTAATAGCCAAATATTCAATTCGAGGAGTTTCTGAGGTGTTTGTCATCGGCAAAAGGCGCAGTTTCTCTGTTGCTGATTAAAACCCGTTGGCTATATGGGATTTTTTAAAATTAACATTTGTTCTACTTATTATTTAATTTTTTTGCCTACATTTACTCAAATAATATCAATGTAAAAATAGTAAGTAAATCATAGTTCAAGTTAGGCGTAAAACGTACATTTTTTTAAGTTGATGTTAAATACAAATAATATTAATTTGAAGAAAGCAATTATTACAGGTTTAAAAACTTAAATATATAATTCTGACATTATCAAATATATTGATTAAAATAATCTGTAAATTAAATACTTATATTATTAAAGGAGACATATCATGCTAAATCCACTTTCTTGGCTCTTAAATGCATTTTGTTGTATATTTGTAGTGTTTATAAGTACATAAAAGTTGAAATTAGTCTCTTCAGGTGCTTTGTTGATATCTTTATATTCTGTTTTGGTCATATTTTCCAACCGGTTCTGATTTTTCTATTATCTATTACGTTTTTTGAACAATTACGTCACAGTATTTGCAGCGGAACTGCTAAATAAGGACATCGACTTCCAGCCCAACACTACGAGCAATCCGCCATTTTATATTTCTGGCTGCGATATTGTAGTCCAAGCTCAAGGATGCAGAAGTTACGAGAGCGTAAGAAATGTACTCACATCTGTGGATAAAGTCATTTTTGTGTGCCCGAGGCACTTTAAGGATAACTACTTCACCAATCTCCGCCAGTATAAAGAAGGATTTACCGATAGACTTCGTCTGATTGAGGGGTCAATTACTTCTTTCTTTGGAGACGACGAGCAGAGCACTTCGGTAAGCAGTTTATAACTTAAAGTAAAAAAGTAAAGTACACGGTGGTCATGGTTTAGCAGTGCTGTTTCTCACTCCGAAGGCTGCAGCCTGCGGAGATCGCTTTTGGGCATCAAGCCTGGTTTAAGTTAACTGAGCATTACATTTGCAAGTCATGAGCATATTACAACAACTTACGATTAACTAAGAATAATAGTAAACTTTATAATTGTTAATATTCTGAAATAAGACCGTCTTGATGACGCATGCAGCCTAGATATGCGACCTCCGGAGGCTGCAGCCTCACACCATTGCGATACCTCAATATGAAGACGTTGTTCTGCAGGTTCGTCGTCTTCATTTTCCTCTCAGTCCGTTTCCGACTCTGGCGCGAACATATAAGGCTGGATGGACAAGTCTTCCGTTGTTGACATTTTGTGAATAACGAGTAAATAAAAAGTTTCTGTGCAGCTAGATAATCGTATCTCTGCTATAAAACTACAAAAATGGCCGAACGGGGTGGAGTTTAACCGAGTGTCACCTCTGCAACCTGGAGAGGGGGCAGGGTATGACGTGCATTTAAAAAGACAGTACCAAAACGAGTTGCTCTCAGATGCACATCAGAAAAGGGGTAGAAAGGGGGCCTGTGGGGCTATAATAATGAGGAATTCAGACCCAAGCATTGCAGTTTCGCTTTACATAGACCACAAATAGATGATTTATATGTAAAAAGGACAGATTTAAAAGCATGATATGTCTGCTTTAAGGCGTATACATCAAATAAAATATGTACATTTTAAACAAAATATCTATTTCTAGTCATTTATTTGGGTTTGTCTAACTAAAAAAAAATCACATAACTGACATTAAAAGATTTTATTAAGTTACTTTAATCATTTATTTTAGATAGCCTACATTTACAAAGCCACTGAATCATTTTTACAGTGTATACATTGTGATCTTATGGTATTATTAAATGCATATAAATAAAAATATGTAAAACTAAATAAAAGAGATGTCATACACGGACTCCATGAAAGGATACGTTTTCTTGTTCGGTCCACGTGGGTTAAACTGTCACATAGCCTATTCTCCATAAAAATCCGACTTAAATGCGCATCATTTGATTCATTTTTTCTGTGCAATTAGAAGAGACGTGATGTATAACTGAGTCTTATAACAAACCTCTATTCGCGTAGACCTTGAAGAGACCGAGAGCATTTGCGCAATATCATTAACTAGTTTATCTAATTGTACATTTAGTTCATTTTTGCATCTGAACGTTTTTAATAGCCTGAACATGGTTGTAATGCGCTTTTCTGCATTACTGTACTTTTTATATTATCATGTTTTCCTTTACATGGTATGAAACTCGATATAAAGTGTGCAATGGTGTTGAATAAATTTGTATAATGAGTTATATTTTTGTAGTAAGTAAATAAAATCATATTGTGAGTGTAAAAATTCATAAATTCGAGGAGTTTCTGAGGTGTTTGTCATCGGCAAAAGGCGCAGTTTCTCTGTTGCTGATTAAAACCTGTTGGCTATATGGGATTTTTTTAAATTAACATTTGTTCTACTTATTATTAATTTATTTTTTTGCCTACATTTACTCAAATAATATCAATGTAAAAATAGTAAGTACATCATAGTTCAAGTTAGGCGTAAAACGTACATTTTTTTAAGTTGATTTTAAATGCAAATAATATTAATTAGAAGAAAGCAATTATTACAGTTTTAAAAACTTAAATATATAATTCTGACCTTATCAAATATATTGATTAAAATAATCTGTAAATTAAATACTTATATTATTAAGGCGTATACATCAAATAAAATATGTACATTTTAAACAAAATATCTATTTCTAGTCATTTATTTGGGTTTGTCTAACTAAAAAAAAACACATAACTGACATTAAGTTAATTTAATCATTTATTTTAGATAGCCTACATTTACAAAGCCACTGAATCATTTTTACAGTGTATACATTATGATCTTACGGTATTATTAAATGCATATAAATAAAAATATGTAAAACTAAATAAAGGAGATGTCATACACGGACTCCATGAAGCATACGTTTCTTGTTCGGTCCACGTGGGGTTAAACGGTCACAAAGCCTTTTCTCCATAAAAATCCGACTTAAATGTGACCAGTCACGGAAAGTAGGGACACAAGTCGGATCTGGGCATTTTGAGTTATTCACAGATTCTGAAAGTGCAGTTTCTAAGCTTTCCAACGATGTGTAACACATGGAAATCTGATAAGATTTGGAGAAGTTGTGGCCATTTGAATATAGGAACTCAGAAATACTCAAACCGAGAAAATCGAGACGAAAGGGACTCTTCTTTTCAGCTGGGGGAGACAATAGGGCTCATTTACATCTCATTTAGCTAAGCCATGCCCCCTGTAAAACCCTTTTTGAGATGTTCTAGCATCATATGTAGTATTTTATGACCAAATGACAACCCGCAAAAATAAACATGACTCTTTTACCTTTGTGGGGATCACAAGTCAAATCCAGTCTGTTTCAGATTATCCAATGACCATATTTGTCCACAAATGCGTATAATCCGTGAAATATAGATTGTTTACATCAGATTTCGCATGAATGTCTGGTAATACAATATAATATATAATCTGAAGACTATTTAAATCGTAACATGTAAGGGTATATGAGCTTACACTCCGTTAAACACATGAACCCGCCTTCAAAGTTTGTATTTAAAATAGGGAAGTAGTATAATAGATCATCCAAACAGCGCCGTCGAAAACGTGACATCCTTTAGAGAGGTTACCAATCGCTCGCTCGTTCCTCCATCAGCCAATGACTTCATGGAAAATATTGATAGACAAAACATGTAGCCAATTATATGAAGAATACAACGATATCTGTGTAACTTCTGTGTGTTTGGACTCATGCTGCGCTGCAAGAACTGACATACAGATGACGTCAAAGTACCGCGAGAGCGAGTCGAAATTAAACTACTCCGTAAGATTTCTAAGAGCTCTCGCGGTACTTTGACGTCATCCGACTGCGGCGCCGCATAAAGTCAGTGACGCGGCTGACGTACGAGGCGGCTGACTGTTATTTGTTCCGCCCCAGCTTCTTTTATTTTTCTTTTGTTTTGTGCGCCCGAGCTTTACAGTCTGGGGAGACGCAGGCTATAAGTTTGAAAAAAAACAAAAACTTAGCAAACATGTCTGAGGAACAGGGCAGCGCGTCACTACAGTCACGTGACTTCACGCTTGAGCCGGAAGAGAAGACAATGCTGAATAAAGTCGTAATTCTGCTATTATTGGACCAAACTGTATTTTCGATGCATCAACACAATCTTACTGACCCACTGATGTCACATGGACTACTTTGATGATGTTTTTATTAACTTTCTGGACATGGAAACCATACATAGATTTTCAATGAAGGGGAAAGCTCTCGGACTAAATCTAACGATAAAACATCTTAAACTGTGTTCCGAAGATGAACGGAGGTCTTCCGAGTTTAGAACGACATAAGGGTGAGTCATTAATGACATTATTTTCAGTTTTGGGCGAACTATCCTTATTTAGTAGTCACGCTGTTCCCTTTGGGGGCGGAGGCGAAAACACAAGCTTATACAGTATGTAAATATACACACAGACAATGACGCCCCCCGCTGCACGCTAGAATCTCCGGAAAAACAAGCCTACTTTAACCGCAAAATGTACGCTTTTAAATATACAAAAACTGCTATCTCAAACATGGAGAGGCTTCTTCGTGATCTCAACTAACAGATTCTGCAATAAAACGAAAATCACAAATTTCGAAAAAAAAACTTGATGTATAACGGAGTCTTATAACAAACCTCTAATTTGCGTAGACCTTGAAGAGACCGAGAGCATTTGCGCAATATCATTAACTAATTTATCTAATTTTACATTTTTTTTGTGATTTGTGAATTCATGTTCTGCTTGCCCCAATTCCAAATATTCTGTTGTATTATTATTCCCATTTTTTGTTAAACCGAGTATAACTCCCAAGCTGAACACCTACAAAACTAACCGTTTTGTCCAGTCTTAACAGTGTATGATATTCAGCTGTCTTAATTTAATTATTTTATTCCGCCGAATGGAAAAAAATCCATAGGCTATCTGAATGAATGGGATTCATAAATTAAGTACAATAGTATATACGTGCGTTAGTGAGACCTGTCGGCAGTTCACGTTTGCCAAAACATGAAAAGAAACGCGCTTTCAAAACATATTGCGAGCAAACACAGACGTCTTCATCCGGACGGGATTACATTTCTCAGATGACCTCTGAGTTCGGCAAAAAACAGTAGGTAAAATGCTCTGAAATTTACAGATTACAGAGGTCGTCAGAGAAAAACACAGACATGGCCGATTCAGACGGGATTAAAAACACAGTGGACCTCTGAGAAGCATGATTTTCTCAAAATGATTTTTGTCGAGGGTGCCCCGCAAGCACGAGTTTGAAGCCTATGAATGAAAACCTTATTATTCGCTTTGCGCCAAACCCTGTTGCTGAAGGAGACGGACCGGAGCTCCTGCAAGGTGTGTTGTGGACCCGAGGAGGCAGAGCTGCGCTCCGGTGCGCTCCGGCCCAATTTAACCTATTACTTCCACTAACTGAGGTATCCTTCCTCCTTTGCTGTCTGCCTGGTATGATTTTATTGGTCATCTAGGAATAATTTTCACTTTATCTTACTTAATGGGGCGCAGCGCAAACCCGTTGGCCTGTGACATCACACTACCGCGAGATCTATTCAAAAGCATACTGTAGGCCTCCTGTCTCGCGGTGCTAAGACGTCACATGTCGTCCGATCGGGCTGCGTGGCGCCGCAAGTCGTCAAACGAGCGCTGAGCATTGAGTCAAATAAGACACGCGTCAGAAAATTACCGAGGTCCGGACGGCCATGCCCTTTTTTTGCCTCAAAATGCAGACAAATAATGTTTTTAGTAAGGCATGTTTGTTAAAACTAGTTACATTTCCTATTTAAACTAAGTCCTGGCTTAAGCTTATAAAGACCCCGCAAAAACCCTGCTACAGCTCCTGAGGGGGTGCTCTCACTATTCACATGTAAATAAAATGGTTAGAAACCATTTTTTCTGGTTCTCATTGCAGGACAGTGCGGGGGGAGGGCATTTGATATACACCAAGTTCCAGATTACAACAAAAACCAAAAACACATCACGTTTGATAGCAGTGCATGTAGGCCCTACTTATTTGAGTATAATGATAGAGTAAGTATTATGTTGGACACTATTTTGGATATCAAATTGTCCTTTTCTCCAGAGAAATAAAACACTGATGTGCATGTCTATAGATCTTATCTAAAGAGTCATTGCTATCATTTTCACTTTTGTGTTGGGTTAATTCCCTGACCAGACCTCTGTCATTTTCTTATGCTAGTCTTATAATTTGACTCAATGCTCAGCGCTTGTGTGGCTTCTTGCTGCGCCGCGCAGACCAATCGGCATGTGATGTCTATAAGCAGAGGTGGGACAAAGTCATTGTTATGCAAGTCACAAGTAAGTCTTTGCCCTCGAATCCCGAGTCAAGTCGAGTCAAAGATGAGGCAAGTCCCAAGTCGAGTCAAAAGTCAAAGCCAACAAGTCTCAAGTCGAGTCCAAAGTCCTACCATTTTAGTTTCGAGTCATGTCAAGTCCTCTTACCACAGAAATAAAATGCATGCTGTGGACAGGTGGAGGGAGGCCCCTATACTGCATTGCATTTTCAAAAGATCAAATATGCCATGATGCCACCATGGCTGAAAACTCGCTCCACTGTAGCACTAGAAGCAGGCACTGCCAAGGCTACTTGAAAGAGTGAAGGAAGAGTGCCCAGAACAAAATGGCATTCTGTCCTTCTGCCATGTCAATGTAGTGACTTAGCTGCAGTGGTATAGATCAGTGGTGTAGTCTAGATTTTTGTAGTGAGTATACTGTGATTTTTCCCTCTCATCCTTATGCTCACTCGTCCCAGCGCGACACCTCATAAGCACCACAACACTCACAGATGCATACAGTATGGATCTTCATGTAACTAAGAGCATTCTGAAAGTGTACTCATGAACACATAAACTGAATGTGTTATCAACATGTCAGTTTATTACAAGAAAAAAAAGACTTTAACAGCCAATGGGTTTACAGCTGGGGAAACTGGATTGATTTTTAGACTGGTTTAGTGTTAATCAACATCTAACTCAGGGACAAAAGTTACTTAACTGTTAATTAAAATTAAATTAACTGTTTACAATCTTCAATTCGTGGCAAACACATGCATTGAAGGTGAAAAAAATATCCACTCCTTCAATAGCTATTATCTGACAACTATTGATAACATTACCATGTGTTATTTAATGGTGTAAATGTTTTTAATTAATACACATTTAAGATGACCATGAATTAACTCTTATTTGCATAGTCATTGATATAAAAGCTTATTTTTGCATATAATATAAGCATTGTCTAAAACTGAAAATAGGCTTATACTTAATTATTATTACAAGACCATCTAGCCTAATATTTGCAAGTCTGAACTGAACATCAACGCAGACATGAATTTCCTCACAGAAGTTTAAGATCATAATACATCTTGAACGTAGATAACAAGCAAACATGCAGAGCAACTGAAGGCAGCTAAAAACCATCAGGATATTATCACAGGCTTATTTTATTGCATTTGGAGCCTTACCTCCAGATAAAGTAATAAACTGGACTGATGATTTAAATGTTGTTTACTCACATGTGCGTTGTAAACTCTATGGATTTTATGTTGCAGCACTGCTTCACTTGTTCACTTCTTCACATGGACTGTTTGTTTACAGTGTCGCGTGAGCAGCTACACTCCAGGTTCGACTTCATTTGGCGTAAAGCAGACCTCTTGGTAATGTCAAAGTACCGCGAGAGCGATTCAAAGCAGATTTCTCCATGTGATAACTGGAGACACTCTCGCGGTACTTTGCTATCACTCGCTTGTGGCGCAACACCAGTCTGCTCCCCAGTCACTTTCGCTTCACTATAGTAATTTGATTTCATAGAAATTAATACGCCGATCGGATCGCGCAGTTCGACAGGAAGTATATAGCCTATTATGTATTTCAACCAACCCACTAAAGTAGCAAATGTAGCATGCTAATGCTCCGTTATTCAGCATGTTTATTAACAACATTCAACGCCACCCTTTAATTCTTGAAGATATGTTTTTAACTGTATAATGATTAGATTCCCTGTGTTGCACTGGACTTCTGCTAAGCTTGAACTTGAAAACGCGATGCATCACGTGCGCGGTACAACGCTTCATCCACCCGTAGCGCGCGTGCACGGAGTTTAAATGTTCATATTTTGGCTTGAACATTTTATTGCATTCAGTCTTAAAGCCTAATAAACAGTACCTGTTGAAGTCATTAAAGTTAAATAAACAAATAAACAAAAGAAGAGAAAGTGTGCAGCAGTGTGCCCAGGATGGTAAAATAATTATTACAATGTATTCCTAATGACCAACACAAGTCTTCTGCATACTGACATGGTTTGAAATCTATAGGTATTTGATTCTTTGGTTTTCTGATGTATTAAAATTCATATATGTAGAGCAGGGAAATAAGAAGCTTTTTTTCCTGGGGTGCATGCTCTGGAAAATACTTAAATGGAAATCGGTATTTATAAAATCATGAAATGCGGCGTGTTTGTCTTTACAGTTATGAAATTTATTATTTTAAACACACATTTAACAAAGTATATATTGTTAGTGTAAATATTCATAAACTCAACACTTCGGAGGCGTTTTTCTAAAGAATAATGTTTAAACTTTATTGGTGGTGGTTGAGAATAATTCCTCTTTCCATATGTAACGCATTTTAATGCAATATAAATGTATCATATTGTTATTCTTAATATATAAGAATACTAATATATTTTTTACAACATTTATAACATATATATATATATATATATATATATATTTATATATATTTATATATATAAAGATGCTTAGTACAATAGCTTTGCTTCATATAAGTTTCTGTAATAAATCATTAAATCAATCACAAAACGTGTTGACAGTGGCAAATAAAATGCTTGTTAATTTAAACAAGGCAGAAAGGTGTATAAAACAGCTTTAATTAACAATATCTGAATTGGCTCTTTTGCACACTTCTAATTTTCTCATGTCATAATTTATAATTATTAATTAGATTGAATATAAATACGTTTTGAAAAGTGTTGAATGCGAACGTGTAAGATATCTGGAAGGCGATGCGGCGTGTTTGTCTCTACAGCCACATGTTATAAAATTGATTATTTTACACACACATTTCACAAAGTACATATTGTAAATATTCATAAACTCAACATTTCGGAGGTGTTTTTCGTCCGCAAAAGGCACAGTTTCTCTGTTCGCGTCAATTATTTTGGTTTGACCAACTAAAAAAACACATAAGTGACATTAAGACATTTTATTAAGTTATTTTAATAAATTATTTTAGTGATATTCTATTTTACAATAATATTTTTTACAATTATGAATTACGTAGAAACACTGACTGCATATGCGCAAGAAAGGTAGCCTATTATTAAAGGGATAGTTCGGCCAAAAACGATATTAAACCCATGATTTACTCACCCCCAAGCGGTCCGAGTTGCATATGTCCATCGTTTTTCAGACAAACACATTTTCGGATATTTTAGAAAATATTTTAGATCTTTCTGTTCATTAAATGTAATGTCACGGGGTCCAGCAATAGTCCACGACCTTCAAGTCCAAAAAAGTGCGTCCATCCTTCACAAATTAAATCCAAACGGCTCCAGGATGATAAACAAAGGTCTTCTGTGGGTAATCCGTGCGGTGTTGTTGTAGAAATATCCATATTTAAAATGTTATTAACATTATAAACTACCTTCCGGTAGCGCCGCCATCTTGGAGTGATCCGCATTCAGGATGAGAGCTTACGCAGCGTACAGAGTTTCTCTGCTGCTGCTCTGTGCCCCCGCCCTCCGAATTTGTCATACGTCACTAAGAAAAGTGCGTACACTACGCTAATACTCTCTCCTGAGTCTAAGATGGCGGCGCTACCGGAAGGTAGTTTATAACGTTAATAACATTTTAAATATGGATATTTCTACAACAACACCGCACGGATTACCCACAGAAGACCTTTGTTTATCATCCTGGAGCCGTTTGGATTTAATTTGTGAAGGATGGACGCACTTTTTTGGACTTGAAGGTCGTGGACTATTGCTGGACCCCGTGACATTACATTTAATGAACAGAAAGATCTAAAATATTTTCTAAAATATCCGAAAATGTGTTTGTCTGAAAAACGATGGACATATTCAACTCGGACAGCTTGGGGGTGAGTAAATCATGGGTTTAATATCGTTTTTGGCCGAACTATCCCTTTAAAGATTTTATAAATATAAATATGTAAAAACGAAATAAAAAGATATCATATGCCAACTGTACAGCCCGCATGGGTTTAAACGCCTTTTTTCTAAAGAATAATTTGTAAACTTTATTGGTGGTGGTTGAGAAGAATTCCTCTTTCCATATGTAAAGCATTTTAGCGCAGTATAAATGTATCATATTGTTATTCTTGAAATATAAGAATACTACTATATTTTTTACAACATTTTTAACTTTAAAACATGTCTTTTTTATACCACATTAATCTCTTTAAAATATTGATACTTTTAGAAAAACTGACAATTATAAATATTATGAACAAACAATGAAATGGTGTCATAATTCGACAACACAAATAATTAAGATATTCATTGTAAATAGAGTCGCGTTTATTAGGCTAAAACTAAATTCTCTGTTGCACTTCCTATAAATTCAAATTGTACGTATCTTAATAGTTGTATGCGCTGTTATGCTGGCAAGAAGGGGTTGACATATCACTTTGCTGTTTTAATACAGTAGCAATGTAAAATATTCAGCAATGCCTTTATTAACTTCTGGAAACAACGGCAATGGAATATTTTTATGCGCCACCTGGTGGATATTCTGTGAAGCGAAACACATTAAGGGAAAATGGAAAGTAGCCCCCCCCCCCCCGAAAGCACTTGCAGAATGCTGCGAGACGAATTGGCGAATGCAGCGGGAGAAAACGCGCATTTTTAAAGGCCACATCTGTATAATCTGCATTGAAGTAAAGAGAGTACTGTTTTTCCTGGCTGACTTCATTATCTTTAATTCGGTCACGCCCACAGGCGTACACGCTGTTGACATGGTAATGAGGAGCAGCTCAACACAATAACAAACAGACAAAGTAAAGTTTGATCAGATTTAAAGACTTTACCGCATGGTTGGATTATTAACTTTATACACACACGTGAGGAATATCTTCATTTATGTCTGGACATTGAGGAAGAGAAGCGTTTATCTTTAACGTTAGCTAAGTAGAAGAACAATGGAGGACGCACTGGAGGAGGATATATTCCTGAAGAAACTGTAAGTCATTTGTCTTCATTTATATTTGCTATAATGTCGTAATATGCTTATGGCTTGTGCAGTTCAGCCTACATAAGCAACCTCAGCAGACTGCACGCTTCGGATTGAAAAACTTTCGCATTGTTTACAAACGAGGACGCGTGATCACGTAATGGCGGATTTCATTGTTACATGCTGTACAGTGTTAGACACTGTTATTCACTTTCGTATCCTTCATGCAACTTTGAGTAATGCTGCACTGCGGGATCTGCTGTAATATGATATTGTTTACATGCAACGCATACCATACATTGTGCTTTACACGCGACACCGTTTTATTATGAGCGCCGCGTTGTTTTCATGGAGACGCGAGCTCGCGCACATGGACGCCATATGCGATGTGTTTTTAAAGTTCATACTCGCTTACAGAAAACGCATTTAAAACAGAAGCTAGACGATAAGGCAATGAATGGGCATCTGAAAACAGTCATCTGAAAACAGGTTTTTATATAACTAATCACTGCAGATGTTTATCTGAGATACTAATTTAGTTCATGTACATGATATTTATATCATTTACCCATCAGTTATGTATGTAAGGGTATTTCTGTGGACAATTTATGCTAACAGCTGTTTATAACTCTCTTACAGGTCTGCATCTCTCTCATCAGTACAAAACTATGAAGTGGAAAAACATATTCACACTTTTTGGACATAAAGTTATATGGTAACATGAGCCACATGAAGTTTACAGCTCTGTTGTTTATCAGTTTCTTATACAAGTTAAGTTTTTGAATAGGGTTTGTTTACAAATAAACTGAAAATGTCCTACTGACATTCATTTTTATTTTTATTATATTGTTAACTTCTTAATAAACCTCAAACAAACATGTATACATTTGTCCTCACATTCTTTACTGTAGTTCCCTCTCACATTACTGCCTCATTATTCAGCTCATTATGCGAGCCTTTGTTTGCTAGCTGTCAATTAATCCTTCTCGCATACGGCCCCTCTAAACAAAAAGTGTCTTACAATTTCTAAATCAATATATTGTTTTATGTGAATGAGTAGGCAGGATGATTTTCACATCATTTTAAAGAAAAAACTCTAGACTACTAGATTCTCTTTAGAAAAGTCTTGTTAAAACATGTTTAGTATGGTTTTTGTGGAGTTATATATGTGAATTAAAAATTTAGCTTTTTTAAAAACCACGCATAAACATTTTTCTCTCAAAAATACAAACATGTACATACATGTAGCTCATATAATATTTTAGCCCAGTTTGTGCTGAACACAGTGGTATGAGACACTTGCCATTATTATGTTTTAAAGCAACTGAAAAAAGACCAAATATAAGAGCATGTCAGAACCTCTGACAGTGTCTCAAAATGGTCGGACCCCAGAGGGTTAAACACTGAAAACTAACAGACTTGTAACAGTACGCCCCCCTCAAGACGCAACCCGTGTCCTAACTTAAACAACACCATAGTGGTGGGGGGAATGACGACAACAAAAAGTCAATAAACAGAAGATGTGATGAGGATGGGAGGAGCCAGGGAGGGGCTTGGAGCATGAGGTGCCTGCTGGAGGGAAAGAGGGAAGCTCCAGGGTGGGGTCACCGGTGGAGCCAGGGTGAAGGCACGTCGCTCGACACCCTGGGGACAGATGACAGAGAAGCCAGCATGGAGGAGTGGAGCCGAACAGCCAGAGAGCCAGGAGGGAGCCGAGGATCTGGAGGGCCAGGGCAGTGCTGGCGGATGGGTGGGACCCGAAGGAAACCTCATGGTTGGCAAAAAGGCACACCTCAGTTCAACCGGTCCAGTGACGACAACGCGCTGAGGGTGAGCGGAGCGGTGGCTGTTTGCCAATTGTGGGGTGGCTGATAGACCGACTGGAGAGGAGGAGGGAGAGGGAGGCTGGGTGGGACAGTGGGGAGGCTGGAGAACTAGGCAGAACCAGTGACAATGATGAAAGGCTGTACGGGACCAGCAGGGATGACGGGGAAGGTAAACAGTCATTAGCACAGTCAAACAAAAGTATCTTAGTCCAGGGACCAGTGTTGGCTTACCCTCAGCGGCGGGAGTGTGGGCCGGGCTCTCTTCAAGGCCCTCAAACTCCACCAGCACTCCCACAGCGACTTGCGGTGTTGCATGGAAAATAAGAACAGACAAAGACTGAACTAAGGCAGGGGTATTTAAACAGTGGAAAACAGGCGAAAACAATGAAAAATGATGATGATAAACAAGGAAATGGTGAGGATAATACAACAATGAAAACTAACACAAAACAAACAGACTTGTAACACAGAATCATTCAAGTTTTTTTTCCAGCCACATATCTTCCTCAAAGAAGCTGATTCCCCACTATCTTTCCAGTTTTTAATAATGCATTGTAGACAGTTCTTAGCCCAATTTTAGTAGTTTCAGCTGTTTCCTTTTTACAGTGCACTGTACATACAACTTAACTGATTTAATGTAAAAAGAGTGGAGTGAGCACAAAACCATTACTGTACTATTACGTACAATTGTATGTTTTACAGATGGCTTACTTGAGAACATGGCAGGAAAAAAGAGAACTAGATGAGTTTCTGCAAGATTCAGACAGTGATGACAGTCAGCCAGGCATTCAAAATGTTTCAGACAGTGACGAAACTGAGACTATGAATAGTTTAGAAAGGTTCAAATTCAACAGTGATGACAATCATGGCTCAGAAACATACTAAGAAAAAGAACAAAAAGCCGAAATGAATGAAAACGACTTCAGACAGTGGGAGGAAACAAGATGAAGGAGCAAATTAAAAAAAGGACTTACAACAATGGGCCACAGAAAACAGAGACTCACAGATCTGTGAATCAGTTACAGTGTCAGGATCCGTCAGAATCATGTCTTTTATATTTAGTCTTGGTGTGCGGGGTCCTGGCAGTACCATGTTCTATGTGGGAAATGTGTGGTTTTAGTGGTGTATTACTTTGACCACACATTTCACGGGTCTCGTCACTTTTTCCCCGATCCCTTACTTGTAATGATTTCCAGGTGTATGTAATTTATTTTGTCCCTATTTAAAGTCCTTGTGTTTGATGTTCTTTGCTGGTGCGTTGTCTTGTTGTGAGTATCGTGTGCTTAAAGTATCCTGTCATGAAAGTATCCTGTCTAGTTTATTGTTATTTAGTAGAGTTTGTTTGTTAGTCATCTTAGTTCCCAGCGGGCATATGACCGACCTTCAACGTTGAAATGTGGTTGAAATTAGGTCAGTTGTTTGTTCAACGTTGAAACAACGTTGAAACAACGGTGAATGGTAAACGGTTGAAAAAGGTTAATAAAATGCTTAAAAATCAACGTTGAAATTTGGTTGAAATAACGTCAGTTGTTTGTTCAACGTTGATTCAACGTTGAAACAACGTTGAAACAACAGTGAAGTAAATGGTTGCAGAGAGACAATAAAATAATGTTTTATAATATGTGAATCATTCAGAAAAAAAATGTAAAAACTAGGGCCGGGACTTTAACGCGTTAATTAAGATTAATTAATTACACAAAAAATAACGCGTTAAACATTTTAACGCATTTTAATCGCACTTATTAATAGAGTCATTCGTAAATGCTGCAGACCCTGTTTTAGTTCGAGAACTCCGGGGTTGTGATGCAGTGTAAATAAAAGTAGACGGAACCTAAACGAACAGCTGATTTTAACGTGACAACGCATCAATTTCAAAGTAAAAATGATTTATTCTGGTAAATGGAGGTTTGCAACGGAGGTTTTGCCCAATAAACATCTACCAACAAACTACAGATTATTTTAACATGTATCCTAATGTCTGTTATATGTTAATGTTTGAGTATTGTTGGGTTTAAATATTGTTGTAATGTTGTTTTGTTTCAATTTAATTAGTTTATTACGAGTTTAATTTAAGTTTTGTTTGCTACTTTAAAACGAATTTCGTTTCAAATAATTTGTCTCGTAATTATAAACAATGTTTTGTTGTTAGGTTTTGTGAATATAAATTAAAAAGAACATTAAAAGCAACACCGTGCATCTCATTGATGCATATGCTACCGAATGCCAAAACATGCAGTGAGTAGCCTATATCACTTACTTTTCAAAAAATCAGCCTGGCAGTGCCCAGAAGTTAAATTTACACGCGCATTTAGAGCATACTGTAGCAGCACGTTTGATTTGCGGTGTGCTTAAGACTTTTAAAAATCAACTTCATATTAATTTTAATAGGCTACTTTGACGGAGGACACGCACAGAGAACAGCGACGGCAGGTAAAGGAAAAAAGTTAAACGAATAGAGTCAGTTTGTAAGAACATTTTTAAATTGACTATAAGATCATCAATATGAACTCTGAACAATGAACTATTATAAACATAACAGCAAGAAAAGCTGAAGAGGAACTCGCAACATTAAAGCAATAAGCATTTATGTAGGCTAAAGCTATATATCACCTCTTATTTTTTTTAATTTAGTTAAGTTTCAATGGTAACACTAAAGGCGCGTGCATTATGCAGCGCTTTTCACATCCGAATCCTACTTAAGAAACCTATAAACGATGTGCAACTTAAAAAATATATTATGCACATTTTTATATATTTTATATATAGTATATTATGTTTTGTTGTTTTTATACGCGAGGTGGGGCATCCGCGCACATAGGTACCAGAACACAGACAGTCAAAACCTGAGAAGTCCCGAACCCTGCAATATTAAACAAACTACTTTAAGAAATGCGGGCCAGGAAGCGGGTCGGGTATAATATATATATATTTTTCGTTGCGGTCCGAGTTGCGGGCGGGTTGTTTATACATTGACCCGCGCATCACTGGTAAGCGTCGATAAGAGCATGGTTGTGTGTAAGATATGGAACAAGGAATTCACATATCACCGCAGCACATCGAGCCTCAAGTATAATCTCAATGCAAAACATACAGCAGCTAGGGTGGACATTAGCCCGACTCCGGGTACAACGACATGGTTGAACAAAAATAAACAATATTTTGTTAAGCTTATGTATTCAGTCATTATTCATAAAAATCCATGTAAAAATTACTTCTTAATGTTCTCAGGTCAAATATTTATATGAGATTAAAATGCGATTAATTTAGATTAATTAATTACAAAGCCTCTAATTAATTAGATTAATTTTTTTAATCGAGTCCCGGCCCTAGTAAAAACTCATTTTATAAAATTGATGAAATTATAAAAAAAATGTAAAAAATAATTGAATATACAGGTAGCGAGGTAATCTCGCGAGATTACACGAGACTGGACTGTTTTAACGGCTGAGATCTTGCGTAGCACCTTAACGTTGGATGCCACCCGCCATAAAACATAAGAAGAAGAAGAAGAAGAAGAGATCTTGCGTATCACACGAGAAAATGCTTCAGAGAAAGAAGAGGTAAGGAAATATAAGTCAATGTAAACGTATAACGTTATTTTATTCACATAAAAGTGGTATGACAAAAAACCACGATGCCAAAGCGGGTTTTTGTCTGTTAGTTGCGAATGTATTCGTTATAGTAGTTACTTTACTAGTCCACGGGATGTTCCCGCCGAAATCGGACTTCGTTATTATGAATATTAATAAATTAATATGAGGTGTGGTGTTATCAACTTAACCACTTGGTTGTTTTTGCTTCAGAAAAGCAACTAGTTATAAATGTAGGGGCTTTTTTTGGACAACTTCGGTGAAAAAGTGTTGATTTCGTAGTTCAGTCAGCGTAACTTATATCCGAAAGGTCTTACAGGCGCCACGGACACCTATCAGCCTTTTGTAAGGAGGAGCAGCTCGAGTGCGGTGCGGTCCGGTCAGTGTTAAGCTGCTTAGTTTCTCAAATTCATATTACTGATAAAGTGTTAAAACTTAGATGAGATGTTGGTTTTATGGCTCACGAATTCGCAATAACGGATACGTTTAGCAGTTCGTGTTAATGACATTAATCCAAACTTATTGATGACGTGATAACATGGGCGTCGAATCCAATATTAATCATGCTGAGGTTTTCTCGACGGGGTAATGTGTATAAATGCAGTTATAAAATTAAAAGGGACCAGATAGTCGACGTGACCTTCATGTTTCCATGGCAATCGAGTCAATTACATGTTACGCTTAAGATCGCACCTGCGGTCATTCGCGCAGTATCCATGATTTTAAGCGGCATGAAACACTTAAGTTAACTCCTTTGTACGAAAATATCATGTCGTGTAAGTTTGCATGTTCTATTCGAATTGAAATACATTGTAACGGTGTAATTTTGCTTACTTGTTGAGTAGTTAGCAAGTTTTAATGGAAATAGAAAATAATGGTTATCTAGACAAATGTGCTCTTGTTTTTAGTATATTTTTATAATTCTTTTGTAATGTCTTCGTTATCAGAGCCCTTCAAATTAGAATAGTGATGATGATCATGTCAATGCTGAGATTTTCATGCATCAACAGCCACTACATCTGGATCAGGTAATGTTGTGTTAACCCTGCTATTCTACAGTATTTACTTAAATGCAGTATGCAAGTGTATGTATTCATGTTCTGATAAAAGTCATTATAGAATTCTCTTCCAATATTGCACTAATTTTTCTTTTTTATATTTGGTCAAGATTGAACAAGAAACAGACAGCAAGGGTTGTCAGATCAGAAACAGAATGCCACACAAACACAAGAAACTTCACAGGTGAGAATTGAGAGTGGCTTTTTAAAAACACCTGCTACTTTCTCAAGACTGGTCATTAGGAAAAAAAAAAAACATTGTCATTACGAAAATATAAGAAACTAATTTAGGATACAATGGTTACTTTTCAGCACAGCAATTAATTTCTTTTGTATGCCACTATTCCTTCTACAGTATGCAGGCCTACATATTGCAAACACTTTGTTTTCAGTATACAGAGACAAAAGTTAATCCAGTGTTCAGAGTGGATGTTGATGCAAGTTTTATAGAGGCTTCATATTGACAGAAAAAAATGGGTCTTTGTGGTGGTGTACATGACAGCATTGATTTGTTCTTATCTTTATGTATTATGGGTTTAATCATAATTTTTTTAATTGTCAATGAGCTACCACCTACCCTGGTAATGCACCCCCAAGATACCATGTTGTAATAGAAATCCGTAATTTACCATTTCTTTTTTGTGAAGCGTCTCCCCTAAAACCTTACAATGCATTTAATATTTGTTTTGTAACCAAATCAAATTCTACTAATCCTAATAATTAAGATGCAGTGTTTTGTATTTCACAATTTATGTTTTCTTTTTAAAAGGGGCTATGACTTGTTTTTATTTTATTATGTGTTTTAAATTGTAGGCAGATCAACATGCAATTTGAAGACGTGTGATAAAATACAGAGAGGTGAAGTAGTGTGTCTTTCCAGATCCCCAAATCATTCCCCCTTAAAAGGTAATGAATAGTGTTATGACAAAAAATTTAAACATTCTTAATTTCTATAAAAGTTGTACTTGGGCCACAGTTTTCTGTATTTCTAACCAAAAGATTACATTTATATTTCTATACTAATGAAATATGTTTTTCTTTTTCCAAACTTTATCAAATGCAATGATCGCTAAGATGAGCCTGAAGAGGAGATTTGGGAAGATGCTGTTTCATAAGTCGCTTTGCCAGATCACCTGTGGTAAGTTTGTAAAACATATATTAAAAATAGGATTAGAACATCTCCTAATCAAAAGTTTTTGATCAGGTCGGGATGTCTGCTAACAAGATGCCTTGCTGGTCTGGGCGAGTTTAAAGGCTTACACAGACAGTCCAGAGGTTCTGAAGTCCATCTTCGATTTCATTGGTAAGGGACTACACAAAAGGCTGTTTGACCCACACGTAAAGCAACCTGTCAGTGTTTGCTTTGTTAAGCATCTCATTTCGGGGTGTTGAAAAGTTAATATCACTTAAGCATTCAGTATTGGATTCATTTGTAACCAAATCGATCAGAAGCACCATTCACTACCATAGTATTATTTTATCCTACTATGTAAGTCAATGGTGCTTCTGGTCAGTTTGGTTGCAGACATTCCTTAAAAAATCTTTGTGTTCATCATGACACTTTAAGGTGTAGAAACATCTCAGCAACCTCAAGAGAAATTGGAGGCAACGGAGCTAAATTTCAGATGTTGTTGCAAAGGGTCTGAATATGTATAATGTAAATATGATATGTTTTCTTTTTTCATACATTTGCAAAAGTTTCTAAAATCCTGTTGTTACTTTGTAAAAATATCTAAACAATTACAGTATCATGCAACAACATAAAATTGAAAGTGAAAGGTGTATGATTTCTGAATGCACTGTAGATTATATTAATTGAACCTCATTGTCATCTTCGTAAACACAACTTTGTTCTTTCATCAGATGGCTATGCAATGTTTCAAGTCAGACTATCAAAGAAAACGCATCTTGCCCTGATGTGCAATAACAAGATTTTTTTTGTACATTGGCTAAAATGCAGCATTTTTTAAAAATTAAATATCTTGTGTTTTTTTTCCCTCTTTAGATGCTGTCATCGTATTAAGTACAGCATGAGCCAGAATAGATGGGTGGTGGTGGCCATAAGAAGACTGTCAACTAAACCAACAACAAAATTCATATTTGCAGTTTTTCTTGAATAAAGTTTTTCTATTCAGATTAATAAAATGACTTTTAAACATGATTTTGTTTCATATTTTGTGACTTTATTATATATTTAGAAAATTCCACTTCTGCACTACTAACTGGAAACCTAACTGTTTGAAAGAATGTGTTTTATCCATAAAAAAATATTTTTAACAGCTGCTTTCATGTTTATTTGGAAAGGGTAGGCACCTGCCATCTTATTTGTCCACATTTAAACTTTACCTTCCTTAAGTGTTTAGTTTTATGAATGGGGTTGTACTGTAAGTTATGCATAGCAAGTTGCATTCATATGATAATTGCACTAAAAATGACACGTTTACAGTAAATAATTTAGTGAGTATTGCAGTGTAAAGTAAAAATCTATATTTAGTGTTAAAACAACAAGGAAATAGAAGGTTGAAATTGCGTCATGATATCAACCATAATTCACCTATGTTGAAAGTGTGACGTTGAAACAACGTCGTGATTTCAACGTTGAAATTTTTTGCAAAACCGAAAGGTAATCCAACGTTGATTCAACGTTGGTACCTGACGTTGATTCAACGTTGAATCAACGTTGAAATGCCGACTGGGTTTAGTCAGTGTTTTGTTATCTTGTATTTGTGATGTTTTGCCCCCTCGTGGGTTTAGTTTTTTCTGTTTTTGTGTTTTTAATTAAAATCATCAGTGTTCTTTGTATACTTCCGTCTGCGCCTGGGTTCTTGTCTTGCCAATCTTGACATACAGTCCATATTAAGAAAGCAAGGGCACCAGGTTCCTATGGATGCCAAGACACTTCTTTCTACACCATAAGATAAAGGATCTGATGTTAAATGTGATGGACTGTACCAGTACATCTCCACATGAACATTGATGGTATCCCGCTTTTCAAAAGTAGCGGCATCCAATTTTGGCCAATACTGGCAAAGTTTAGCAACTTTGATCCATTTATTGTATTACATGCATATGGTCCTTTTGGGAGTAGTAAGACGCCTCTTGATATTCTTGATTCGTGGCCCAAAACACTGTCGTTTGTCTGTAAGGCAAAAGGATTAAATATCACAAAAGCTAATTGAGCTGAGAGGGAAGATGCCAAGTGATTTTGCATGCCAACCTCGTGGTTTGGGAGAACTGGACAGATGGAAGGCCACAGAACTATGTCAGTTTTTGCTGTACATAGGACCTGTGGTATTGAATGTGTAATTTCCTCAAAGATATAAGCATTTTCTGTTATTAACTGTAGCTGTGTCCATACTGCTGGAGCCAGATGAGAGTACACGAAATTCTTACCTCCAGTTCGCTAAAGAACTATTGAAGCACTTTTTCATGTGCAGTGCTGACCTGTATGGCAGGTGTTTTCCTGTGTACAATGTACATGGACTTATGCATCTTCATGAAGATGTCAGGCACTTCAACGTTTCCTTAAATGACATAAGCTGTTTTCCTTTTGAAAACTACATGCAGAAATTCAAAAAATGTGTGAGGAATGGTAAAAGTCCCCTGGAACAGGCCACCAGGCGTTTGTCAGAAATGGAACATGCAGAAGGCAACACAAGCAAAGCACAACCTGACACACAATATGTGTTTGCTTCTGTGAAAGAAAAAAACTGTCGTTTTCTCTTAACCCATTTGCGCCTGATGCTGCGCAGAAACATTACATCTACCACTGGTGCGTGCAGCATCAGGCGCAAATGGGTCAAGAGAGGAACAATTTGCTTTCATTCATGAAAAAAATGCAGACGGAATGTTTGCGTGTGAAATTCTGCACCAGCATCACACTTCAGCCTTGTTTCATGAACCATGCAGCTTAAAACTACTAAATATAGTGTGCATAGAAAATGTACAGGGAAGGATGAAAAAATAACTTCTGCTTAGTCAGACTTTATCCGCAAGGTGGCTTGCCTTCACTCTAAAAACAAACAGTGCTATATAGCACCAAAATTGATTCTTTGCTCGTAATCATAGAAGAACCATTTTTAGTGCCATATAGCACCGGTGAAGCACCTGTGTAGTAAATGGGACTTTCTGGCATAATCTTGTGTGTTTTTGTTTATTCAAGCATGAAAGAGTGTTTAATACTAGTGTGCTGTGTACCATATTCTGACAGAGATTCACTGATGCAGCCTTTAGCCTTACACCAGACCAGTTATTACAGTATTTATTTCACATTACAAAATTAAAAACCTTTCACAATTGTGTGCGACTTCTAGATAATATTCGTGACTGTGAAATTTTTTTTTGATGACTATGTTGTATGTTTCTCACTGAACAAAGAATATCAAACATGGAAATATGTTAATTAAAAAAAGTTAACCATTTGTTTTTAAACTAGGGCTGTCACTTTTGAGAAAAATCAAATTCGAACGGATTTCGAATATCATGCAATGTATCCGAATATATTCCAATATCTAGCAACCCCCCCCCCCCGTGCGGATAAAAAAAACCACCGTAATGGATATTCAATCACAAAATTATTAACAGTGACAGTCATAAACAGGGTTGTCTGGATTACTTTTTTACTTAATGAGGCCCTTCCACATAAAACCGTTTTTACTTGTATTTTTTGATATGTGTTAGGTCCATATGTGTTTGTGTTGTGTCGTGAATGTGAAAATTAACTTCCACCTTCTCTGTCAGCTCTAGCCACTGAAAAGAAATAAGCGGAAAAATCAGGTCAGTTTGAAAAGCTTATCAGTGTGACGTGCAACTGATCGAGGTCATTAATATTCATGAGCTCTTCAACTTGAGACCGCGCCCACATATTACGTGTAGTTGAGTTAGTTTTCATAACAAGTTACTGCAAGGATGGCTAAACGTTAACCGTACCATATTCGGGCCATTGTTTTTCGTCAAGAGACATCATTCCTATTAAACGAGGTAATCATAACAGTTGCTACATGTTTGGATGTTCAGAAGAACGCTGGATTTGAAGAGAGACTGCGATTAAAAAGCAATGCTCCTCTATCAATATTGGATCCGGACGTAATGGTGGCGCAGCTTATGTGAGTAAAACGCTTTAGTACTATGTGTCACTGTGGTGGCCGGTGTTTTCTCTTCCGAGGGACGCGAATTCATGCTGCACACTCTTTGAAAGGGTTTATGATAAAAGACACGCGTGTGTGTGAGAGTAAAACGCTTTAGTACTATGTGTCACTGTGGTGGCCGGTGTTTTCTTTTCCGAGGGACGCGAATTCATGCTTCACACTCTTTGAAAGGGTTTATGATAAAAGACACGCGTGTGTGTGAGAGTAAAACGCTTTAGTACTATGTGTCACTGTGGTGGCCGGTGTTTTCTCTTCCGAGGGACGCGAATTCATGCTGCACACGCTTTGAAAGGGTTTATGATAAAAGACACTCGTGTTTGTGTGAGTTATTAAATGTGATAAAAAACACATGTGAGTGTTTGTGCATTCGTTACACACGCGTCGAAGGGTTTATGTAAAAGACGTGTGTGTGTGTGTGTGTGTGTGTGCTGCTACACGCACATCGAAAGGGTTTACGATAAAAGACACGTGTACGTTTGTGTTTGTGTGTGTGTGTTTTTGTGCGTGGGTTTACGATAAAATACAGGTGTGTGTGTGTCAAAAGGGTTTATGATAAAATATGCGTGTGTAAGAAAGACACTGTGTCTTAAGACACTCACTTAACATTAAACTGATTACACATGAGATTAAATTGAAAGTTAGTTTGAACGAAAAACTGTTATCCAATCATAGCAGTGGGCGTTTACTTCCAAGTCGTCAATGCAGCCCGCCCATTAAAACGGATAACTTCTCTAACCAGCCTCAAAATCAGGGTACAAAATAGCCTATTACTTATTGCTTTTGATGTTTTTGGATGTAAAAACCATGCAAACGTCATGAGTAGACCTCAGACAACAGTCTAAAACAATAAAAACGCCAGAGGAAGGGCACCTTTAATGTTTGAAACAGCAGGTTATCAACTTATGAATAACAAACTTATATATATAGAAAAAACGATTCAGAACAGTTACAAGTGTTTATGATCCCTTAACTATGTGTGACTACATAACACTATGACTGTGAAGTAATATTTGTGATTTCTCAATCATGTAATTAGAGGATGGTATATGGGATTCTTAATTATGTGTTTATAGGGTCGTATATGTGATTTTTGATCAAGTGATTATAGTGTGGTATCTGTTATTTTTTGATCATGTGATTATAGTGTGGTATATGTGATTTTTAACCATATGATTATAGGGTGATATATGCGATTTTTGATTATATGATTATAGTGTGGTATCTGTGATTTTTTGATCATGTGATTATAGTGTGGTATATGTGATTTTTAACCATATGATTATAGGGTGGTATATGCGATTTTTGATTATATGACTATAGTGTGGTATATGTGATTTTTGATCATGTGATTATAGTGTGGTATATGTGATTTAATCATGTGATTATAGGGGGGCTATTAACTGTGTGATTATGAGGTGGTTTATGGGATCGATCATGATGTTATTTGATATAAGGGGGTTTAGGTGATTTTTTTATTTATGAGACCATGTGGTGGTTTTCTTGTAAATCCCTTAACTAAGGGATTATTATTATTATTATTATTATGAAGTGGAACATGGATTATGCGATTGTGATGCTGTATATGTAACTACATATCCATGCGAATGTCAGATGATACGTGAATTGTAAATGTGAAGATGCAGCATACACTATTGCCCAAGAAAAATTTCCCTAAGGGGACAATAAAGTGTAAAGTAAAGTAAAGTAAAGTTATCATTACACATGTATCACAATTTATTAAATACAAAAATTATTTATTAAATCTACATAGCAAGAAAGCAGCTGCAGGGTTATTTTTATTTTTCGAAATCTAAAATTCCAGCCTTGTTCGGTCTGGTTCGGTTAAGTTTGCTGGTTGGTCTCAGGAGAGAGAAATGTCCACATGTTGGATTACATTCATTATTATACATTGATTATGTTGGGGATTTATATGCTTGATTTCGATCTTAATTGCATCTTTGTAGGTAACAAGTTACCCCCCTTTCCTGTTCCACCAAAGAAGCTAATTCCATTTCTGAATGAGGCAGCTGAAAATTCAACTTGTGAGGTTTTTATCACATTTTTTTATAACACATGTTTCACATTTTGTTAAATAAACAAATTATTTATTAAATCTACATAGCAAGAAAGCAGCTAGATGTTTATTTTTTTGAACTCTAAAATTCCAGCCTTGCACGGTCCAGTTGAGTTTGCTGGTGGATTTTAGGAGAAGGAAATGTCCACATCCAGTATTTGTTCATCTCATTAAAGGCCGGGTATCTCATTTGATCCAGAATCATTTTTAGTTATGCTGGTTAAAAGTCTCCACACATCCTGATAGCAATAACTATGTTAAGTTGTTTAAATGTATTTGTAGAAATTTATGTCATCTGTGAAAGGCGTAGGACCAAAAAATGTTCAACCGATCAGATCTTGGTCCGAACGGACGTTGCCTTTTTTGTCTCTCATTTGTAAGTGTAATTTGAATGCCACAGCGCAGCTTGTTCATGCACACCATACGTCATCAGCGCGTTCACGTGAAGTGACAACCTGCACAGGAGCCACAAAACGAAAGACATCTTTTAAAACAACAACAGCAAAAACTGCCTGGATCAGCAAAGAGCAAAATCTTAAATTAACATCGGTAACTTTACTGCTTTACCACAAGATGGAAACAGCTGCAGGAGGCAAAAGGTCTGAAAGGGTAGTTGCACTGTTTATTTTTATAAGGTAGGTACGCGATATGTTTGTATTGAGATGGATTCAGATATTCTACTTTGATGAAACATTGTGTTACTTATGAAATCTGTGTTCCTTTACGGATTAGTGTAACAATATAATTACTACGTCTACACAACCGAAAGTGTGCTTTAACTATTTCGATGTAAACCAGTTGTTTATGTTGGTTATTTTGGTAATGTTATTCACTTACTGCAAAGTTTTCTCACTGGTGAATGAGACGTGAGATGCGACCGTCTGATATGTGTGTGTTCATGTGTTTTGAAAGAGGCGTGACTTTGGATGGCGATTTGAATGGAGGGTGGGATCGTGATTTCTTTGCTAGGCGGCTACCGTTAGCATTTTTCAAAATGTGATACCCTACCTTTAAATTTGCCACTTTTAAAAGAAACAATCATGCTCAATCTAAGAACACTATTTGCTTGTTTTTCAGACTCTCAACATACAAAACAAAAGACAGCTAGAAGTCCTAAATCCATTGATGGCTCCAGACACAGTGTCAAATAGACACAGCGTCACATCAACGCACAGTTACAGGCACATCAACAGGTTAGATCAGGGGTCCCCAACCTTTTTTGCACCGCGGACCGGTTTCAGCTTAAAAAAATTTTGTGGACCGGGGGTTGAGGTTCGGGGTGGGGGTGTGGCGCTGAGTTGCTATTCAAACAAAGTGCTGAAAATACTCCTCTGCAAAATGTATAACGTTTAAAACGGAAGAAAGATCAAACAACCATGCATTGGGAAAGTCTTAGTCTTAAAGTGAAAAAAATTCCTGAGCCTGAACTTTCTGTGGCTCAACCAGGACTTTTACCAAGCCCGTTTTTTCTATTAACCAATTCTATGAGCAACAGCACAGTCATATTTTCAACGCATTAACAAGTTATTGTGCCAAAAATCTATGCAAAAACAAGCTCCAGGTTTCGGAAGTTTACTGCTTCCACCAAGTGCCTAAAGCTGGGGTCTCAAACTGGCTTTGGGCCATTTCTTAGATGGACATCTTGTCGGAGGGCCGTAGAGCTATTTTAACATAAAAACACATTGTTTCTGTATATGTACTGCATTTAAATTCTATTATTAAACACATAATAATACATAAAAATATAAACAGTGCTTTCAATCTATTTTATACTTTATTTATAAGAGTAAGTAAATCTTTTCTAAGCCTTATCTTAAATTAATAAATATCATAATAATAAATACAAACTTTTTCTATTAAAACCTTGCACTAAACTAAGAAATTAAATTCCTGAATACATTTATGAACTATTATAGAATATACATTTATTTTTGACTTGAATATGTTCGATCCCTGTCAAAATTAATATTACTGCTCCATGTGTAACTCCATAGCAAGCAACATAATGATATATTAGATATACTTTATAATTCACTTATATTGAGTTGAGTGAGCTGCATACATAGACTACTGTAGGCTACTTTTATCTTTTGCACATTTCTCCTCATCTTTCCTCTTTTCATAACCTGGGCACTTCGCTTTTTCCTCATCCGTAGTTTAATATGCGTTGCATTACATCTCCCGCTCGCACTGCTTATGAGGTGTCGCCTATAAAAGCTGTGACTTGAACTAACAAACCCCACACAACTTTTCTCTGAGTAACAGTTGAGTAACCCCGAGTTACATTAGCTCTTCTCTGGACGAACACTCCAAAGTCCCGACCAGATTAACTGATCACATGGTGACAATGATATGATTGAAGTGAGGTGCAGATGAGCAATAAAATCTGATCACGTATTCTGTTATCCTCACTGGTCAGAGTGAGAGCCGCTCATGGTTGCGTAGCAACGGAGGACGCCCCACCTCTCACGCGCTTAGGAATGAAAAAGAATCGCATTGACTCGCGTTTAACACGCGTTTTTAGACGCAACATGTGAACGGCCCCTTAAAAGTTTACATCAATAATTAAACAAATATAAAACTAAGTAAATTAAAATCTTTCTGCGGGGCAGATTATATAATATTTTTGAAAGCAGACACGGGCCGCAGAGAGGGGAGGGACGGCTGCGGGCCGGGAGTTTGAGACCACTGGCCTAAATCCAGAGGTGTCAAGTAACGAAGTACAAATACTTTGTTACCTTACTTAAGTAGATATTTTGGGTATCTATACTTTATTTAAGTAATTATTTTTCAGACGACTTTTTACTTCCACTCCTTACATTTTCACGCAATTATCCGTACTTTCTACTCCTTACATTTTAAAAATCGCCTCGTTACTTCTATTATTTCGGCTTGTTTTCTTTTTTTACATTCCGGCTTGTCATCGTTAAAAAAACCTATCTTGATAAATTGCATCTTCAAATGGAAAAGTACGAAATAAAACTCACGCATCACTTTCAGGTCAGTTCACATTCACAAGCCTGTGAAAATATATAGCTGGCTGCTGGCACCAACTCATCTGTGTGATTTAAATAGTGTAACAATACCAATTTATATCATGTAACTTCAGTTGTTCAACCTAAATGACATATGTGCTGCGTTGCGTTTTGAAGCATGGCAAAGATATCTATGCTAAAGACATCTGTTGTTTTGTATATGCTAATAACTGTCCTAAATTTTATTTGCATTAACAAAACCTACTTAGCTGAATGCTTGAGTGTTAAAGCAATCAAACACATAACCACCAACTTTTGCTTTTGTTAATATCAGCTGTTTCCTTAAACCTGACTTTTAATTTACTTACAAGAAAGACATTTAGTAATTCTCCAAAATTGCTTGGATTTATACTGACTAAAGTAAAGTATACTAAAGTCCATTAGCTACACAAGTACAGATGCAGAAATATAGGCTATAATATATAATTGCATATTTGTATAATTGTAGTTTGTGTTGCTGTCAAAATACAATTATAAATTATAACAATAGCATATTTCTATTCTCACACATCCTATAGTTGTGTGTGATTTTGTTGTTTTTTAACTAAAGAGGGCACCAGTGTAAAAGTTTTGCCAGCAGCCGCCCTGCTCTGAAGTTTGACTTTTTGCACCATTACAATATTTATAGGCAACTAGTCATCATATCTTCCTCTCTATGGAACACATGTTAATGCTCAGTAGTACACATTTATGGTTCTTTAATGCAGTGGTTATCAAACCTTTTTTTTGCGGCCTCCCTTGTGTACAGTGGATTCCTTCACGACCCCCCAAAGAAAATGTATGACATAAACATTCTAAAACTTAAAATTTGAATTAAACAAAACATATTAAATTATACAATGTAATGCTTTTGTTTAGTAGCCTTATTTTTCTTAGGTTTAATTACACAGAATTTATAATAAAGTAATGTATTTCATAAAATATTATAAAACTGGGGCCCCTGGCACCATCTCGCGGCCCCCAGTTTGAGAACCACTGCTTTAATGTATTTGTTTGCATTGTATTAAAATGCATTCATTTTTAATGGGCATATACCGTATGTGGTTGAAACAGATAGCCTAGTGAAGGGGTAGGCAACATGGAGTGCCGATGTCCTGCAGTGTTTAGCTCCAGGTCTAATCAAGCAGACCTGAACAAACTAATAAAGGTCTATAAAGTCACCTGAAACTACAGGTAGCCAAGGTTTTATAAGAGCTGGAGCTTAAATCTGCAGGACATCGGCACTCCAGGACTGACGTTGTCTACCCCTGGCCCTAGTGCATCCCAAATTTTTTAACATTAACATTTTTAATATAACACTACAGTTATTATGGCCTTTAGAAACATGTTTTAGAGGAGATAGGGTAGTGCACAAAAGGCCCCTGTGGCGCGGCCTAGGCTTTTTTCCGTAATGACATTTTTTCCTTACATTACTTTTACTTTTATACTTTAAGTAGTTTTGAAACCAGTACTTTTTCACTTTTACTTGAGTAAAAAGCTTGAGTTGATACTTCAACTTCTACAAAAGTCTTTTAAACCCTAGTATCTATACTTCTACTTGAGTAATGAATATGAATACTTTTGACACCACTGCACGTACGCCTGAAACTGGAAATAATAATATTTTGGAAATATTATTTGTGAGTGTGAAGTTGTCTATTTATTCATTGGTCACCCCTTATTTTCTATTAGGGAATATACAATAATTATTACATAATAGTAAACAATAATAAACAATATTATGAATAAATAAAAAGTAATCCGTGGTAAGAGTATATGCATAAATAGGAACGGTGTATTGTGAACGGAGGCCTTTGATTGCCTGTGACAGAGAGAGTGTAATAATAAGAGTATTTGTGGGAGAATTTGAGGGAGGAACCTTAAAGAAATACATTTTCAAAATTAACCCATGTAATTAATTCTAATTATGGTGAAGTGTGTTTACAGACATGGCATCCACATCATTGGACAGGCTAAAGTCTAGGCATCCAATCAGCACGGATTTGATTAAGAGAACTTCCAAACAAATGGACCAAAAGTACCAAACACTTGAGGACAAAATGGCCAGAGGATGGGACATTTGAGGTAACTGTGTTTGAGGACATGGAAATACTTGTAAAAATTACAAACCCTAAGAGTAAAATATAAGAAGAGATGAGAAAATAATAATAATAATGATGATAATAATAATTGTTTTTAATTTATTCAAAAAAGGAGGGACTTAACTTTTTGAAATTTCTAAAAAAAGAATAAAGAAATTCTAAAAGAAGATGATAAAAATTGCAGACAAAGAAAAAATGCCTCCTCTAGGGATGAGGGATCAGAAAACCAATTACCAATAATTACAGGTGACATACAATTTGAGGACAGAATAGAAGTAGAGTCAGACCAATCGCAGGCTAGAGCACAACCCCTTTTACAAACCCCTATACTCGCCACAAACACAGATGAGCCCACAGGCCCAATGAAAAAAATAAATAAATAAAAAATAATTTAAAAAATAATAATAATAATAAAAAAAAAACACAGTCAGCAAACCAAGGCCACAACCCAGTTCTTAACGCATAGGCTGATGCAGCCAAAACATTAGGAAAGATGTTAACACCCCCTGACATACATAAGGCATATGATAGTGTAGCCACAGCCCTACATCAGATAACACCCCTAGACGTAGGCAGAACAGAAAAGCCTAAGTTAAGGATGGACAAATTTAGGGTTGCCATTTCAGAAAAAGGAAATTATACAACACCAGAAGGAAGTGTAGAGTACACTGTAAAAAAATTCCGTAGAAATTACAATGTTATTGCAGCTGGGTTGCCGGTAATTTACCGTAGATTAACATTTATGTTATTTACTGGCAAGAATTTGTTCAATGTTAAATAAATTTTTAATATTAACAAGTCTTTATCTTTACAGAATAAAACTATACAATAACAGCCTCATGCAAAGCATTCTGGGAACCAGAAATCATCAGCAACCTTTTTCTGTTTTTTGCTTCAGATTTTGTTTCCCAGAATGTTTTGCTTGATGCTGTTTTTTTAGTTTTACTCTGTAAAGACAAAGACTTCTAAATGTTTAATGTTCATTTAACTTTGAACAAACTCTTGCCAGTAAGTAACATAAATGTAAATCTACAGTAAATTACCGGCAACCCAGCTGCAATTTCTACGGAATTTTTTTACAGTGTAGGGACCAGGCAGGCTGGAGAGATCAGACCAGTAAAAAGCTACAAACAAGAGGAAAATTCAAGCAAGCAGCCAGTACCTCAAGGATGACGAGAGAGAGTGCAAGGATTTAAAGTTTGAGACTGAACGCTAGGTAAACGTTGGACAAGAACAGCAAGCTGCATGGATTTATGCCAAGAGACAATGTTTGTGTTGAAGAACCCAGAAATACATCAATGTGCCTGGTTTTGATAAAGGGACAACAAGGACAATATATACCCTGGGCCACGCAGAATTTTGATGGACTAGCTGGACGCCTTCCAGAAATACATGAAGGAGCTGGAAAATGGATACAATTTTTTGAGCAAAAGACAGCAGGGTGTGTCTTAGCCATAGGAGATATCAAGGCCCTGTTGGCAAAGTGTGTCGGTGGAACAAAGTTTAATGAACTTTTGAATGATGTTGGACTGAGAATTACAATTGACAACATCATAGGGGATAAAATGACCTTTGCCCCCTTTAAGAAGAGCATGTGGACAACAATACGCATAGAATACCTCATGCAGATTGACCCAAAGATGCTGAGAGGTGATCCGATTGGTGAAACAGAGAATCCAACAGCATACAAGAACAGCTGAAAAGGTGGTGTGGAGAACTGGAAAAAGACCCGGAAGAAGACTTTGTTTTAGCTGCACTGTTCAGAAATACAATAGTGGAAGCTATGACACCACCGGTTAAAACCAAACTCGAAGATGTGGTCGGACTGAACTCCAAATCACACAAGGAGTTCTGTGATCATGTTTCACATGCAGTCGAGCAGCACCGAAAAAATGGGCTGAAGGCAACAACAGCAGAGAGAGAGAGAGAGAGAGATGTAGAGGGGGCTGGCACCGTTAAAGCGGGACGACTTTGTGAGCAAAACTAAGAAAAAAGCACAAGCTGTTCTGAAGGAGAAACAACCAGCTTTAATGGCGCTCATCAACACACCTGCCCCCACCATCCAGCAAACACAGATAGCAACACCAGCCCAACCCACTCCGGGAAATGCTCAACATCAAGGAGGCAGAGGACAAGGCAGACCAAAAAGATCACGAGAAAGATGCTGGGGCTGTGGACAACTTGGACACATCAGAAGTGAATGTCCGAATAACCCATGGTATAATTAAGATCAACAAAACTGGCAGCAGAACCAACAACAGGCATGTGATTGGCTACGGACAAAAAAGCAGGAAAATATATCGAGACCCCCCCCCACACACGTCAATCAAACTGGTGGCAGATCTATACGGATAGTAAAGTAGGACCCATAACCACTTTTTTGAACAAAAAAAAACACATTTTAATTTATTTTACAGCTAGATGTGCAACATGCAACTTTTTTGTACAGTATGACACATAACAACTTATTTGGTGGATGTGTAACAGTGGGAATCAAAAGCAAGTGTCTTGTCCACTGCTCCATCACCACCTCTCTCTATATCAACAACCATGACAAAAAAATATGTTTTAACTTATTTTTGTTTTGCATTTTTACACAACTTTAACAGCTAAATGTGCAACATGCAAATGTTCATTTCAAAAGGCCTATTTTGCAGACATCCAAAGAAAATGTAGGCAATGGCTTATAAAGAACTAAAGGCATGGCTACTTTTAATTTGAAACTTTAAGTAAATTTCCAAGCCTGTACTTTGATACTTTTACTTGAGTAAAGAAGTTAGATCAGTACTTCTATTTTTACCAGAGTATTTTTTTAATACAAATATCTGTAAAATGTGCTACACAGGACCTTTAGTTATAATAAAGTGTCTTAAAGGTCTCTTTTTCTAATTTTAGTCCCCTGTAGATGAGTAACTTTCTTAAACATAAACAATAGAAGGTTGAGACTAATAAATAAAAGCAATTGTACAAAAAAGTACAGGAGCTATTTATTTTAATCAAACTGGTCAACCTTAAAACTTTAAAAACACGAAACCTTGGAAACAAATGATGATACAGAGGCCGTTTCTCTTCCGGAGGTCGCATTTCTAAGCTGCATACGTAACACAGTCTCACCCCATGTCGTCAATATTTGACGACACTTGACCATTCGTCATATGTTGACGCGAAGGGTATACCTTTCGCGTCATTTTTTGACGAACTGGGGACTTCAATACTATTATGTCCGTTGCATTCTCTTTCCTATTTTCTTACCATTTTCGCGTCGGTTTAGGGTTAGATTACGCAAAATTAAACAGTCTACGCGAAATTAAACAGTTGTCACCTGGCGTTGGGGTTAGAGAGTTAGGTACGCGAAATGAAACAGTTGTCAAATGAGGAGAAGAGAGGAGAGAAACGATCGGGTCTGATTGCTGAATACAATCATACTTCGCCATCCGCCATTTGCGAACGGTCGGAAACACGTCCTTGTTGATACTTGGAAAGGAAGGAAAATGCATATCTTTGTCATCTGACGTGCTGCCCGGTGTGGCCCTGTTGCGCGGGGACGGTCCTCCCCCCCTATTTTTTTTTTAACATATCTGCATGATTCACGTAGGTCACATGTTCAGGTCCGAAAATCCGGAATTTCGGATTAATCCGGAAAAATCACATCCCTGCAACAAGACTGGCAGCCAAACCAGAGACAGTAAGGCCCACCCCAGCAGCAGCACCAATCACAACCACCATCACAGTGTGGTCCAGTGAATCTGTGGTGTGGGCCAGACCAAAGCTACTAAGGTTGCCCACAAGATTCTAACGGTAGGGGCCAACATCAAATGATAACTGACAATGCTGACAAAGGATTATTGACTCTGCGGGTTGAAGTTGAAGGCAAGTCTGAACCTATGATGACTGACACTGGAGCAACTTACACATGCGTAAGTCCAAATTATACCACACACCTGCACCTGTCTGAATTTTTTTTGAAAACAAGCAGGTTTTAAGGAAAAACCCAGCTGACACCTCTGACTGCTCCAGTCTGTCTGTAAGCAAAAGTCAAACAAGTGATTTTAGCAATATTAGTTTCAAAGCACACCCATTAATTATTAGAAAGAGGTGCCCTGTGTAGATTAAAATTATAGATATCTTGTTCCCCTGATGGAATTTATATTAACAGTGAGGTAGTTAGAATTTACTTTAAAAAAAAATTACAATGATGACACCACAAGTAAACGTATACTGGATAGGAAAATTTAGAATAAAATATATACTTGATAATTACAAAATAGAAAAAAATTAATGAACATAGAAGGTCCAATCTGAATTTTTACTGTATTATGATGTATGACCCCTTATGCAGAACAGATCTAGAAAAAGAGGGAATAAATGAGAAGGAAGGATAGAAAGTTCCCCTGATTTCCCCACATATAAAATAGGGCCCCAAGTTACAGCTTCACAGATAGACACTTAATTTAATAAAAAATAAAAAATAAAAGGATTTTTGACTCCACAAAAGCAAATATTTTTTGCAGGCAAATAATTTTAGTATTAAGATATTAGCCATATGATGAAAAATAAAATAGGGAACGTGGTAAAATTCTATACTGCTCATTTTGGAAGAGAGGAGAAACAAGAAAGTTCTGTGCACCATGGTTCTAGCAGGAGTAACTGATAAGATAGAGATGCTTTGGCAGTCATCCCAGAAATACAGGCAGGCCTAACATCAGAAATAGAGTAGCTGATTCGAACTAATTTATGGAAAAGCTAAAACATGTGAGTTTAACAAAAAATTTCAAAATCCGTAAGCATTAAATTAGAAAAAAAGAGTACCCATTGTGACAGCAGACAATACAATGTATTAGAAGCACTATTGAGGCATTAGGAGTTTTTAGTAGAAAAAACAAGCTATTGTTAAACACCAATATTTGCTGTAGCTAAAGGTAACATTTTTTGTTTTGTACATGATTGGAGAAATATAAATGATGTATTTGAAGATTGGCCAGCATAAGTTCCAGATCCACACACACTGTTAACTGGTATCCCTCCTGAAGTAAAATGTTTCAATGAAATTGATTTATGCTCTGCTTTCTTTAGTATTTAACTGGACGAGAAATGCAGAAACTTTGCATTTATCTACGAAGGTAAACAATTCACTTATTCTTGATTACTGCAAAATTTCCTCATTTACTTTGTATTTTCAATTAATTAATTATTAAAAACAGATTTGAAAAGATCTAGTGTTGGACAATGCGCTGTTCCAACATGTGGATGACCTATTAACTCTTTCCCCGCCACTGACGAGATATCTCGTCAATTAAGAGAAAACGCTTCCCCGCCAATGACGAGATTTTCCGTCTTTCCGCAGTACCGCTATTATCCACCAGGTGGCGCCCTTCCGCAACTTTTTAAAACCGGAAGTATTGCCCTATGGCAAGCTGCTGCATGTCCGTGTCTGTTTAAAAGATCGCTCTGAATGTGATCTCTATGAAAAGTCCGTCATAAAAATTTAATTATCTCTACTTTTTGCTCAAAATATGGTGTTTTTGCAAAAACCTACCCATATTCAAAAGCTGATTGCAAAAGAACCACTTAAGGTAGGATGAAACGGTTTTTTTTTGTTTGAAAGCAGAGGGTCTGTTCTTTCATTTGTTATATTGTATGTTTATATATTTAAAAAAGAACATTTTCTGGAAGGCATTAAACTTTGGTGAAAATCATGAAAAACGCTGGCGCTGGCTGGCAACTTTTTTTTAAAAATGCTGGCGGTGAAAGAGTTAATTTAATATTTAAAATGATGGTACTGATTTGAAAATTAATAACTGGTTTGCTTTTGTTCCTGGGGAGCTTGGCTAACCAAAACCGCTATTTCATGTTGTCTTGCACATGTTGTTTTTTCTTTTTGTCTTCTGTTGTGTTCTACCTATCTTCAGGTCTGTGGTGGACAAAGCAGCTGCAAAGATGAAGGTGCAAACAGAACTAAGTCTGTGCCAAAGTACTGACGGCCTAATGCTAAAACATACAAATTGCACCAATAGCTGACAATACACCACCGCCCGACTATGCTTATGAAACTGTGAATTAAAATGTCACAACACTTTGTTTTTACTTTACACCCTTTTTGTGATGTTTTTGGTAAGTGAGGGAGATAGATTGTAATTGTATTTCTTTTATTGTTTTTTTTTTCAGTGTTAGTTACAAATCATTAGTCCTGAGTAGGCAGGAAGTTAGAGAAATTTTGTTTTTATCTTTGTTTTCATCTTTAATTTCCCCTCTTGTGTGGTGACTGCAGGTCCTGGTGTCTTTTTTAGATATAAAATCCAGGGGACAAATTGTCTAGCTCGGCCACACAACTGGGGACAATGTAAAGATGTGAAATATACTATATAATAAACATAGACACATATTACGAAACACAGATATGAGAGCACAACTTCACCTCAACGACTACGCTAAAGAGTGTCTCAGATAGCACCCCTGGTGACCGGAAAAGCTAGGGGTTCCTCTGAGAACGAAGATCCATTATTGCGCAGCCACTGGAATTATAATCTAAAGTTACACACATTACCATTATATTATTAAACGTAGACTGTACAGATATTTTGACTACTGATATACTACATTACTGAATTGTTACTGATGTATTACACTACTGTTGTATCTCTCTACCTGCACTGAGAACATCTTTAATTAATCAATATATATATAGTACTGATCAAGATGATGGACTTATTTTACTTGATATATATTTTTTCTGCATTATCTTTAGTGATGATAAGTTTTACACCTTTTAAAGTTACTGAATTTGATTTCACATGTGTCTTTCTTTTTCTTAATTACAAATAATGAGATGTTAATTGTTTTTGAACATTTTCATTTTGGGTTCCTTTAGTATGTACAGGGTCCAAGAATCTTTTTCCCTTCCTTTAAGCTAATATACTCACTAAAACAAACAAGAATGGTGCCATTTTGGGAAGGTTTTTGGTTCTTGTTGGTGCTGCATCTTAACTGCGTCTGTGTCAGGATCTGCATGGAACTTTGATCCATGAAAGCTCTTAGCTAGTGTTACATCATGTGCGACAACGTTCTGCTGCAGCACTCTCATTATGTGATGGTTTTCTTAAAAGTACCCCCTCATGTTTGATGTCCATGAGGGGGGAATATATAGTAGTTTTTGTTGGGTATATTACTGATCATATACTGTATTAATATTGTTTCTACACAAGGCTATAAGACACCCAGTTAAACTTTCGTTTTATGAGAAAAGGTCGAAATGACCGATAAACAAGAGGACGTCATTTTAGATTAGTTAACTTTCGTTTTCTCAGTTAACTTTCGTTTCCTAATTAAAAAAGACCAGGTGCAATCCTGCCACTACACCCCGATTGTTCTCGCCATGATTATTATGAGAAACTAGGTCGAAACAACCGACAAACAAGAGTACGTCATTTTAAGATTTGAAAAGCAGTCCAGCTGTACTTTGCTATATTAATAATAAGCTACCTCTGCAAGCTAGGCCAAGGCCATGAGAACCAATAAGCTGAATATATCATTTTAGATATGAGGAAGGATTCAGCTGCACTTTTGCTACATCAAACAAATAAAATTAATTGTGGCAGACCGAGACCAATTAGAAGAGTATACGTCATCTCAGATAAGAAGTGTTTGATCTTACTGTATAAAAATGGAGTCAGATGTTGGGAGGGCAGATGATCTTTGAGCACCTCTTTGAGGGGTGTTGATTGTCTCACTTTGTTGGCTCGAGCGAATAAAGTAATTTTTGTTTGGCACCTGGAACCGTTGTCTCCTGAGTATTTTTTCTTATGAAGATTCAAGCTAAGACTTTTTGCCACAACAGCAGCAGCAGATCATAAATAGGTAATGCACAGCTCAAAACGGCACAATCTGAAATGCACTGAAACAGAGGCTACTAGAGATGGGTAACAATCAGGGGCGTTGCTAGACATAAAGCTCTACTGGGGCACAGGGCACAGGCTGTGCGCAAGAAGTGTGCAACACTTCTATACAACGTCCTTTGCTTAACCCACTATTCTACAGTGCAACAGTTACTGCGAAAGATACTTATATACAAGTGTAATCTTCATCATACCTAACATTATTAACTCTTTCCCCGCCATTGACGAGATATCTCGTCAATTAAGAGAAAACGCTTCCCCGCCAATGACGAGATTTTCCGTCTTTCCGAAATACCGCTATTATCCACCAGGTGGCGCCCTTCCGCAACTTTAGTATTGCCCTATGGCAAGCTGCTGCATGTCCGTGTCTGTTTTAAAGATCGCGCTGAATAGGATCTCTATGAAAAGTCCGTCATAAAAATTGAATTATCTCTGCTTTTTGCTCAAAATATGGTGTTTTTGCAAAAACCTACCCATATTCAAAAGCTGATTGCAAAAGAACCACTTAAGGTAGGATGAAACGGTTTTTTTGGTTGAAAGCAGAGGGTCTGTTCTTTCATTTGGTATATTGTATGTTGATATATTTAAAGAAGAACATTTTCTGGAAGGCATTAAACTTTGGTGAAAATCATGAAAAACGCTGGCGGTGACTGGCAACTTTTTTTAAAAACGCTGGCGGTGAAAGAGTTAACATGTTTGGAGGCATAAATGGCATAACATTTTTAGAAATAATGACAGCAGAGAAATATTTTCTACATTATACAATGATAGCAATGATTAATAACTTATTTTTACAAGAATATTTTTACAACAATATTTTAAGAAACCAGTCATTTTATGACTGCTATACTAAACAATCTCAGTCATAGTTACTGCTAACTGTTATGTATGTTAGTGTCCTAGAGTTAAACATTAGTAAACTAAATGTTAATTTTATATCTGAAAATACAGAACAGTATAACACATACATCTGTTGATTTTCTCAGCAACAATGCAATTCTATAGACTTGACAAGAGGTTTTCCTGAGATTTTTCTTCTAATGTTTGAGACCTGACTGAGTGAGGATGTAGTTTGTCTTACCTCCCTTAAACTCATCATCTCTCTCATTTCTGCTTCCCTTACCCTGCTTGCACAAAACATTTCTTATGTCCATCTACAGAAGCCAATAATGATCGAGTCAAAATAAGATTAGCATTATTATTTAGGAACTTACTTTAGTTTCGTTATGCTTTCATAAGCACTCGCATGGCGTCACCTTTTGAATGCGGTTGTGCGCAGTGAACGCAAACGCGCGCAGCCATGGATACGTGCGTGCACGCGTCAATGCGACTGCTACGTCGCTTTTACAAGCCTAAATCGGGTAACTACTTAGCATAAAGATCCGTTTTTGCCGCGATTGTCTTTGTAAAGGATTGCACTAGTTAACTGCAAAAATTTAAACTTGAGATTTACACTGGGGCACAAAAGATTTACACTGGGGCACGTGCCCCAGTAAAAGGGGTCTAGCGACGCCCCTGGTAACAATCTTTTCCTTCAAGCTATTTCGAGCAAACAACTTTTGAAACATGTTTTATGAAACTCATACACCTATTTAACTTGTGGAAAAGCAGTCATAAGATGGGCACTTTAAAGGTTCTCTAAGCGAATCTGCGAGACGTTAGTTATTGTTGACTTTCGAAACTGTTTTCAAACAGACGGAGCGTAGCTAACTCCTCCCCCTCCCTTCCGTGCTTTCATGAACGCGCCCAACCCCCACCCCCAAATCCTTTTTGTCGTTTATTGGCTGGAATACTTTGTTTTGATTTGTGATGCTAGGTTTGGCCATTTGTTGATATTGTCGTTTGTGAAGCCTGGGCTGTCTACAAAGATCGCGTTTTTTTACAGTTTGATCAGCGGACAGGCAGCAAGCAGATAGTGAGGAGATGTTTCCGGTATGTAACAAAAAATGTTTTATGGTCTAAAACGCTTCAATTCGCTTAGAGCACCTTTAAACACATAATAATGGCAAAAGTCTCATAACACTGCATTCAGCACAAACTGGGCTACTATATTCAGGGGAGGACTTAACAGGGTGGAGGCCCCTGGGCTTGAATAAATTTTGGGCCCTACACTATCAGAACGAAAGCTGTCACTGGGACGGTACCCTTTAAATGGTTCCTAATATTGACCATTTAAGTACAGATATAAGTACATTTGTACCCATTATATGCACTCTTTAGGTACAAAGGTGTACTACTTGAAAGGGTACCACCCCAGTGACAGCTTGTGTAAATTATCTTCAGTGCACACATACAGTAAACAACCTAAAATAAAAAATATATCATAGAACTATATTTAAGGGAAGTTTCCCGACAGGGTTTAGATTAATCCAGCACTAGGCCTGTTGCTAGGTTATATTAGGGCATTCAAGTAGTTTTACAAACAAACCTTACAAAAAACATTACTGGTGTGCGTCAAACATGCATTTTAGTCTGGGACTAGGATAAGACCTGTCTAGGAAACTGCCCCTATGTCTCTATAGCAGAACATAAGCCCAGTCTAAAATTAAATCATGTATTTTTAGGGATGTCACAAATCCAAATTAATCATGCACATTAAAAAATACCCCATAACAACATTTAAAATCATTGTGTAAGACTTAGCGTAAGAAAAGAATGATATGTCTTGATAAACATTCACTTTATTACACACCATATAATGTTATAAACATAATCAACAAGTGTATTTTGTGCATATAGCCTAAGTGGTGCAGTGTTTAACAATGAAAAACAAAAGATTTTAGGATGTAATTTAATAATTATGAAAAGACCATCATGTAATATTAGACACCAAAAACCAAAGTGGAGAAGACGATCATTAATTAATTTTTGCGTCTGATATGAACGTAATAAATTTAAACCTTGAACGTATATATAAAAATGAACATTTTTCAGAAGTTTAATCTGTTAGCAAACATGCTGAAAGAGAAACTAAAGGAAAGTTAGGCTAGCTAGTGGATTATATCAAAAACCATCAGGACATCAACATGGCCATAATTTAGTGAATCCTCACCTCCAGATGAAGTCATAAACTGGACTGATGATTTAAATGTTGATATAATCATGTGCGTTGTTAACTCTCCGGATTTTGTTATGTTTCGTAGCTCTGCTTCACTCGTTTATTTCTCCACAGGGACTGTTTGGTTAGTGTCGTGTGAGCTGCAGACTGCGAGCAGATTGGATTTCATTTGGCGCTACGTAGACCGCTTGATTATGTCAAAGTACCGCGAGAGTGATTAGAAAGCAGACTTCTCTGTGTGATTTCTCGAATCGCTCGGCAGGACTCTGATGTCATTCTTTTGGCTTTTGTTGAACAACATGAATACACCCGTCTGCTTTACAGTCACTTTGTGCCGTGATAATTTGATTTCATATGATGATCGGATCGCGCAGTGCCGCATGAAGTCAAATGCACCAAATACCAAATAGCCGACTGTATATGAGGTTAAACCCGCCAAAGTAGCAAGTGGAGCATGCGAATGGTGAGTGATTCAGATGTCAATTTATGAAGGAAAGTGTCAAAGGTTTGTCACACACTGTTAAGTATTTTCAACGCTTTTTTAAATGGGTATACGGAAATCCTTGACCATTAGTGGGTAAATTGCGTATAACGGCGTATCACGTTAGATTACAAACAAACAAGAAAAAACTAATTACAAGACCATAGCCTACTCTAGTAATCTTTTTCATACTGAGCGCTTTATTTTAGCGTTGCTCTTTCTCATTATCTGTAAACCTCATTCATGACTCCCATTTCGCGTATTCGCTATTATACTAGCAACTATGGTTTTTAAAAGCGGTAAACTCAGCGCGTCATATTCAGCAACAAGATGACTGACATATATATATTAACGAATTAAATGCAGCACCAAACAATTCCGCACCAACCAATAGGCTCTTAGGCTGTAAAATTAAAAATGAAAACGACTAAACAAATCAAACGAACGTAAGCAAGCAAGCATGGAGGCCCCTATTGGCCGGGGCCCCTGGGCTCAAGCCCAATCAAGCCCAATGGTAAGTCCGGCCATGACTATATTATATGATTAACATGTATGTACATGTTTTTATTTTTGAGAGAAAAATGTTTATGCGTGGTTTTTGAAAAAGCTAAATTTTTAAGTGACTGATACAAGTCCACAAAACCCATACTAAACATGTTTTCCCAAGACTTTTCAAAACAGGATCTAGTAGTCTAGAGTTTTTTCTTTAAAATGATGTGAAAATCATTCTGCTTACTCATTCACATAAAACAATATATTGTTTTACAATTTCAAAGTCACTTTTTGGTTAGGAAGGCAATATGCAAGGAGGCTGAAAGCTCTTGAATAATCTGTTATTGACAGCTGAAGAACAAAACACTTGCATAATGAGCTGCACAATGAGCCTTAAGGCAGGAATATAAGAAGACGCCATTATTGTTATGTGTTGGTTTGTGAAAGCAACACAAAAGAAATGCCTTCTCATGCGTGATCCTGTGTTAAATCAACTTACTGTGCAGAAATATACGTGAATAAACAAGGTATTAGATATGTTTAAATGCATCTTAATACAAAGTGCCTCAAATATTAGGCATTGTGTGTTTGTGTGTGCGTTTGGCCGTCGATCACGTCTGATGGAAGCACAAAGAAAACATTAGCGTCTCGAGATAATTTTTATTTACAGGCGAGAGTAAACAAGTAGATGTGATGTTTGCAATTGCATCTTTTATAAGAATACCACTAAGCACGTCAAATATGAGGCTTTGTGTATGCGTTTGGCCGTTGATCGCGTCTGACGGAAGCACAAAGAAAACATTAGCGTCTGGAGATAACTTTTATATACAGGCGAGAGTAAACAAGTAGATGTGATCTGTGCAATCGCATCTTTTATAAGAATACCACAAAGCATGTCAAATATGACGCATTGTGTGTTTGTGTGTGCGTTTGGCCGTCGATCGCGTCTGACGGAAGCACAAAGAAAACATTAGCGTCTGGTGATAACTTTTATTTACAGGCGAGAGTAAACAAGTAGATGTGATGTTTGCAATCGCATCTTTTATAAGAATACCACAAAGTGTGTCAAATATGAGGCATCGTGTGTTTGTGTGTGCGTTTGGACATCAATCACGTCAGACTGACGAAGCACACACACTCGCGTCTGTCTGGAGATAACTTTATTTACAGGCGCAAGTAAACAAGTAGATGTGATGTTTGCAGTCGCATCTTTTATAATGATACCACAAATCGCTTCAAATGAGGCATTGTGTGTTTTTTTATGATGCATCGTGTGTTTGTGTGTGCGTTTTGACGTCGATCGCGTCATACTGTTTGATGAAGCACACACACTCACGTCTGGAGATAACTTTAGTTACAGTCGCGAGTAAACAAGTAGATGTCATGTTTCCAGCACTCGGATTAAAACTCAACACAGCAATAAATGGCTGCAGAGACGGAGTGTCCATTGACTGTGGGGTTGACTAATGAATATTTGTTTTCGATTTCACTTACATCATTTTAAAGCAGACATTCCAAGCATTATGTAGACATTTATCTTTTGTTTCTATGACAAGTATTCGTTAAGTTATAGTTCATTTTTCTGATGCAATTCTGAAAGGACTTCACTGAGGGAGAGAGAACAAAACGCGCATCATGTTTATTTTCTTAATTTTGCGAAAAGCACAACATTCTGTTTTTATTGGGAGTGGACAGAAGAAAACTAGACACTTTAACGTTTTAAATGATGTATAAATCATATCTGTATGTCCAAAATCAGCAGAGTTATCGAAGTCTCTTTGCGGAGTGATTGAAAAATAAAGAGTTTGCGAGGGGAGTTTGCCCAGTTTCAAAGGGCTTTAAACTACCCCAGATGAGCAATAAGTGTCTTATCAAAGAAATGATCGGTCCTTTTAAATAAAAAAAATACAACTGTATTTTCATTTACAGACAAAAATGATTGCCTTGCTTCCGCTTTCTGTATTCTTTAAAGAGCTTACGCTGAAGTATTCTTTGAAGAGCTTATGCTGTATGTCGTACGCCTTCCCTATTCTACTTACAGAAAAACACAACTGGTGATGCGTTTGTTACATAAGTAGATTAGGGACGGCGTAGGACATACAGCGCTCTTTAAAGAATACTTCAGCCGTTTGGGTGCCATTGAAGTCCACTATATGGAGAATAACCCTGGAATGTTTTCATCAAAACCTTAAATTCTTTTATTTGCTTTAGAAAAAAAATCATGAACATCTTGGATGACATGGAGGTCAGGAAATTATGAGGAATGTTTAATTCGGAAGTGGGCTAATCCTTTAATCGCTGTAGCGCACATTGTGCTGTAGCGAATTCAGCGGGAGGAGGGGAATAGTGTTATTTCAAACACTATAAACCTCCTACCGAAACACTAGGGGAATTTGGGGAATTTCCCAGATTTAGCTCAAATGGAATAATAAGTACAATTAACCGTAATTAATTATACTAATTATTAAGATTTTAAACTGATTTAGCAGAATAATAATAACAATTAATTAATATATTTGTCCAGCAAATACTCATAATTGTACATTTAAGAAGGTAATTCCGTGGCCTTTAGAAAATAACATTCTTACTGCTATAAAGTATTTTTAAGCATGTAGCTTTAAGATCTTGAAGGCAGATTAAGTGACATTGATTTCATTAGCATTGAACACAGAAACAATTCAATTGTGAAATGCAAAACCGGTTTTTTAAATTACGTTACACTACAAAAACACACAAGACTAACTATACATACAAACAACAAACGAGAAACATATATGAAAGAGAAAGAGTGGGAAATTAAGAGAGAGAGAGTAAAAGAAGGGCAATATCACTATAGACTTAACTTCTCCACAAACCATCAGAACTCTAAGAATCACCTTAATTAAAAGGGGCAATAACTTTTTACAGCGAATGAACAAGCGATACTTTCGTTGGCTTTGTGAGGCACGTGTGTACGTCTGGCTGTATGGGCGCGTATGCGAGGAAGAGAGTTCCTCATGGATTAAAGATTTCCGTCGATTGCAGCGAGTCTACGACGGATTTCCGTCAGTTGCAAAATTATTACATTAACTTTTCATAAAGACGCAGTGTATTCACCTTGTTAAGTGGGATGTGATCAAAGCCTGAAGTGGAGCGAAAGCACGTTTCTCTCTCCGCTCTAAGCGTTCTGTAAAAACTCCGCCCAGGATCCACTCCGTGTTTTACATTACCACTTAGTTTTGGAGAAGTGCGTGAGGTTATGGCTGATGTAAATCTTTATTTCAGCGGACATGGATGTGATTATAATACAGGAAGGATGCGATGTATCAGAGATCGAGAAAGGCGTGAAAAATAAATGGAGATGGGCTTGGCTTAGCGAAATTGGTATGAATGGCAAGCCTTTTAGTACCTGGGTTAAGAAAATAAAACAGCCAGGTACGTGTATTTGCACCGCATGCCACAGAAGACTTAAATATGGAAATAATGGCAAAAAAGTGCTCGCTCGCCATCAGTTAGAACCTAGTCACAATGCCGCCGTTCGTGCTCTACAGTACACGTGTGGCCTGCCTGGTGCAACCAGTACCACAACGGAGGTTCATGCATCGATGACTGACCGTGTGTGCGATCTAAAAGTGCACATATGTACTTTTATAGCGGAGCATGACCTTCCATTCACAGTCGCACAACCGCTAGTTAATTTAATGCAATCTGTTGTCAAAGACAAGAGTGCACTTTCAAGATTGTCTGTATCTAATGCACACGCATCATACTTGTGCACACATGGCATTGCTGCATATTGCAAAAACGAATTGTCAACTAAGCTGAAAACGAAGATGTTTTCTTTAACACTCTGGGGTCGACGGCGGCGCGGGCGCCGCAAACTCTTTATTTTTCAATCACTCCGCAAAGAGACTTAAATTACTCTGCTGATTTTTGACATACAGATATGATTTATACATCATTTAAAACGTTAAAGTGTCTAGTTTTTTTCTGTCCTCTCCCGATAAAAACAGAATGTTGTGCTTTTCGCAAAATTAAGAAAATAAACATGATGCGCGTTTTGTTCTCTCTCCCTAAGTGAAGTCCTTTCAGAAACACGTCAGAAAAATTAACTCTAACTTAACGAATACTTGACGCGAGTGTTTTCTTTGTCTTCCGTCAAACAGCTGACGCGAAGGGAACGCACATACACAAACACGCGAGTCAGGAAACTCAACGCGCTTTTTGGTATTCTTATAAAATAGGTGATTGCAAACAGTACAATCCTTATTTAGTTGCGTCTAAGCGCATATCTCCGCACAGCAAGTTTATTAAACACAGGATCACTCGCGTATGCACAGGTTCACTGCATTCATGATCAACACGTGAGGTAATGGCGGCGGCTGTAAACAAACATTGATAAGTTTACCATGCGTGTCCCTTGTTGTGTTTCTACTATAATGATTACAAAAACACAAATAAGAGTCCAGACAACGATAGGCAGTTGTTCTTTTGAGCTTTTTACTGCACAAAAGTAAACCTCTCGCTGGCCAACCAAACACTAACCCTGTGTTGAAGTGTGTTCACTTTACGATGGCCAAACAGTACCTTTACCATGATTAGGCTACTATGGTTTTTAAAAGGTAACTTATACTTGTGAAATTAATAGAAAATATTTCAATAGAAATATATATACGTATAAATATATATAATGTGTGTGTGTTTGTGTGTGTATTTACATTATATTGAAAAGTAAACCTTATCATGGTTTTACTACAGAGAAAGTTATTCCTGTTGAACATCCACACAAGGCTCAATATGTGGGTCATTATTCAACTCTTTTGTCTCTAAGCTGTCAATCACTGATTATTCAGGAGCTTTCCCGCCTCCACGCATACAGCCTTTCCCAAGCAAAAGTGTCTTAGAAATTGTAAATAAATATCTTGCTTTATGTGAATGAGTAGGCCATATGATTTTCACATAATTTTGAAGAAAAAACTCTAGACTACTAGATCCTGTTTGGAAAGTCTTGGGAAAACATGTTTAGAATGAGTTTTGTGGAGTTATATCAGTGACTTAAAAATTTTGCTTTTTCAAAAACCACGCATAAACATTTTTCTCTCAAAAATACAAACATGTACATACAGTTGATTATATGATATTGTAGCCCAGTTTGTGATGAACACAGTGTTATGAGACTTTTGCCATTAATATGTTTTTAAGCAACTGAAAAAAGCACAAATGTCAGTGCATGTCAAAACTTCCCCAGGGCCCTAAAAACCCCTTAGACCCCAGAGGGTTACATGCAGATGAGGCAACAGATGGAAACATGGACAGGATTCTGAATGTTCTTGTTCGGTATTTTGATGAAGATTTAGGTAAAGTGGCAACCCAGCATCTGGCCTCAAGGAAAATGAATATTGCAGATGCCTTAACAATCACAAACACATTGACAGATATTCTCCACTCATATAGCCTAAACTGGAACCAGGTTGTTGGTATACTGTTGGATAACTGCAGTGTGATGAGAGGGAAAAAGTCTGGAGTAGAGACATTAGTCAGAAGAGAAAATCCATCACTACTGGACATCAGCGGAGATACTGTCCATATGGTCTCAAATGCAGCCAAGGCCCTTTTAAATCCTTTCCAGGGATTTGTGGAAAAGTTTTGCTCTGATGTGTACTATGACATTGAAAAATCACCCAAACAGAAAGAATTATTTTCTGAGTTTCAGTCCTTACTTCATTTGGACAATAAGAGCCTAATACGTCCCATTAGCAGCAGGTTCCTGCAAATGCTGGATGTGTGCAACAGAATACGGGAGCTTATTGATCCATTGATTGTGCACTTCTACAGCGTCCTATCTTCTCATGATCAACACAAACACAGGTACATATAGCAATATCATTCTCTTATGTATTGTATAATTTCTGTATTAGTAGGCAAATATATATATATATATATATATATATATATATATTCCACCGTTTTTTTATTTGTTCAGAAATCTCGTTTTTAAACGTGTGTGTGTGTGTGTGTGTGTGTGTGTTAATTTATATCATTTTATATATCATGTTTGACCCTTCTGTTTGACACAGTAAATGTGCTGTCTAAATGAGTCGGAGGTTTTCATAAAAAAATAAGAACATTTAGCCCTCATTTAGCGAATCCAATGCTCTAAATAGTTATTATGTTAAAAGAGTTATTAATAGAGATAAAGTTCAGGACCCGATAAATTATAAAAGAGTGAAACAATCTCGAGCTGACTGACACATCTGAAGCGCGCGCACACAGACGTGCGAGTGCCCGACCGCGATGTATCCACATAATTACAGGTTTAAGAATATCTGTTTTTGGCAAGAATTCACGCAGATATAGGGCCCTATCTTGCACCCAGCGCATTTGACTTTGTCAGTGACGCATGTATCATTCGTATTTTGCGCCGGCGCACAGCGGGGTTTTTCCCTCCACAGATGCACGTCAGCAAACTAGGGAATGAACTTGCGCTCCCTGGGCGGTTCAGCGCAAAAAGGAGGCGTGTTGCGGCGCAAACCATCTCTTATGCTATTTTGCAGTTTCAAAAAACAATTGCGCTACTAACCAAAAAAAACTAGTCTAAAGTCAGTGGCGCGTTGCGCGTGGTTCATTATGCTATTTTAAGGGCGCATGCTTGACCATAATGTATAGCGTGCACAACGCGCATACACTTTGCTTATCTAATCTACACAGATGCAACAGTTATTTTTGCAAATCATAAATTGTTACACTTAAAAATATTAATACACGAGATAAGGGGAATCATAGTGGTGAGCAATGTGGTGATAGTTTTTATTTATTCTCATGCAAATAACGATTAAAATATTTTCATAACTTTGTTGTGTGGTATTACGTTTATTTTATGTAAATAATAGTTCAAATGTTTTCATAAGAAACCTTAATGTATATGAACTTGATTTGTAAGAGTACTTTGGGGTTGGACCTTGCTTGCGTTTCTTGGGTCCGATTTCAAAGCCCCCAAACCCTTTCAGCGGTGAGGGTGGACGCAGCGATGTCCTCTGCTGGCGTCAAGTCCTGAGGCAGATCCACCTCCCGTTACACGGCGTGCCTCCCGTTTATGCTGGCAAGCGTGGGATTCCCCCGTACAAGGACGTCGGTCTCCTCGGCTGTGAACCGCTCCTGGCGTGCGCCTGGTAAATCCGTCATAATAATAGCAACCCGCCATGGAACTTGCGCCCTTGCGTTTAAAGGGAATGTTGGCTAGCGTTCTGATTGGTTTATTTGACGTTACGCCCAAACCACACCTATGAATAATGAACCTACTTCAGACCAACCCCTTATTGATTTGCGCCCGGCGCAAGAGTTATTTCTCACGCCGGGAAAATAGCAACAGCGCCCAAGATCCGCCCACAAACTCACTTGCGCGTTGCGCTTCGCACTTGCGTTTCAGATCGTTAAAATAGAGCCCATAGTCTGTTATGTCCTAAGTGAATGTTTGGTTAATTGTTAAGGAAAAATGCCTGATATGTATAGGTCTATTAGATAATTGCATTACAGTAGATCTTAAAACTGTCTGTCTCAATGCTAAATCAATTTTATGAGGGATTTTATGGTATGGACCTGGTAATTTTGTGGTAATTTTGGATTTTTCTCAATATAAACTTACCTGACTCTGTTAACTTCAAACAGAAGTAGTTTTGTCATGTTTTGTCAGATTCCAAGTTTTTTTAATAGAGAATGTCTAAATATAAATTACTCGTTCCGACTCATTTTGCCAGCATGGGAAAAAGAAAAGGGTCTTCTGAAAGGAAAATTTATATAGAGAACTATGGCTGATTGTTCTGTCGAAAATGCAAACAGGCTGGTGCAAACATACACTTGTATTTGTCCAGACCCATGTTAATTAGAGTATTAAAAACTCAAATTTAGAACATATACAAATGTGTGATTAATCACAAATTTATCAAATTAATCACTCTAAATTTGAGTTTTTAATACTCTAATTTAAAGTTGGTAATCTAACTCAAACAAGCATACGATTAATCCAGAATATTTTAATCTATTGACAGCCCTAGTATGTATGTAGGTATGTATTGCTCAATTCAGGTTATATCAATTTATGGATATAATTACCTAAAGGGTTAAATATGTTAGAACAAATATGTTATGGTTTATTCCAGATGCAATCAAATTATTAAATAACCTTCAAAAGAGGGATGGAAAGTGCCTTGACCTGTAAACACAATAGTAATGTCTGTTTTCTCTCCTTAATCCTTGTGTGATATTTCTTTGTGAGGCAGATGGCTCCTGGACCAGATTCTTGAAAAGCATGCAGTAACATATGATGAGAAGGCCAGAATCATTTTTCTGCAACAGCAAATGGCAAAATCTGCGAGGATTGGAAGTGATGTGAGCAAAAATCGGAAGACACGCATTTGTTTGCTTTTTTCGGATTATGACATGCTCACAGCCATGATTGATTTATACCGAGGTATGTTCACTTTTTATTCACCTTAACTCTTTCCCTGCCATTGACAAGTTATCTTGTCAATTAAGAGAAAATGCTTCCCTGCCAATGGCGGGTTGTACATAGATTTAATTTGCATTGAAATCTCTTTATTGCTATATTTTTATATGCTTCTTTGTCCTGGAATCCTGGAATGGAATCTAATAATAACAATCCTACTAATAATAATCTTTATTTATACAACACTTTTCAAAACAAAGTTACAGACTTATTAAACCAGAATTAAAACATTTCAGGAATGATGCCAATAAAAACTAGACAATTAAAAAATACAGATAAAAATAAAAAACAATAAACCATAATATAAAATAAATGTTCAGCCACAGGTTCTATTGTGATTTTCAGGTGTACTTCCAACTTTCCAGGTGTTCCTGAAGAAGTTGCAGCATGAAAAGCCAATGATCCATGTGCTGCATGCTGAAATGCTGCTACTGGTTAGGGAACTTCTCTCCAAATTTATGAAGCCTGAAAATATCCCCTTAAGTGCAAAGGGCTTGTTGAAGCTTAATGTTCACAAGAAAGACCTACAGTACACTGACAAAAGATTGTCTGTGGGAAGATTTAGCTTATTTGCCTTAAACAAGGCTAGAGTGGAAAAGAAGCCCTGGGTGCAGATGGTCTACAGCTCTCTCAGAGAAGGATACATAAAGGCAACAACATTCCTCCTGAAAAACCTTCCCCTCAACAACAACATCATCACCTCTTTATCTGTGCTGACACCATCATTGATTCTCCACGAATCAGTCAAAGGTGCATTCAACACCTTGGCCACGGCCTTGCCAAATGCTGTGAAATCTGAAGAGTTGGGTCAACTGGATGAAGAGGTGCAAGCCTACCAGATTGATACAGATCTAGGAGCACAGGCCAAATGTTTTGAGGAAAACATTGCACGGATTGATGTTGACTGGTGGAGTAAGATCTTTGCCATGAAGAGCCCAGAAGGAGGAATGAGATTCCCCATCTTAGGGAAGTTGGTAAAGGCTCTTCTGTCATTGTTCACTGGCCCTCTTGTCGAAGGATCGTTTAATATCATGGATGACATAATTGAGAAAGACAGGGTTACGCTGAACATTAAGACTTATGAAGGCTTAGCCATTATCAAATCCCACATGAAGGTAATGGACAAAACTGCATCCAAAATGCAAATTACTCCTGCATTAAGGAGATTGTGTCTGTCATCTTACCAGACATACCAAAATCATCTGAAAAAAAAAGAAGGATAACCTTGACAAGCATAAGGAAAGGTAACTGAGGGAAACTGTGAAGGTCCTCTCAGCAATTAGGATCAAAAAGGTTTGTGCAACAGCCTCCACCTCCTCCACACTTGGAGTTAAACGAAAAGCTGTGGCTAAGGTCTCCATCTCTTCAACCTCCCCTGTAATTAAAGGCACCACTGCTGCTACAGCCTTCACCTCCTCCACCCCTGGAGTTAAAGGTAACACTGCTGCTACAACCTCCAACCCTGGGGTTAAAGGTAAAACTGCTGCTACAGCCTCCACCCCTAGAGTTAAAGGCACTGCTGCACCTACAGCCTCCACCCCTGGGGTTAAAAGCACTGCTACTACAGCCTTCACCCCTGGAGTTAAAGGTAAAGCTGCTGCTACAGCCTCCACCCCTGGGGTTAAAAGCACTGCTACTACAGCCTTCACCCCTGGAGTTAAAGGTAAAGCTGCTGCTACAGCCTCCACCCTTAGAGTTACAGGCACTCCTGCTACTACAGCCTCCACATCCTCCACCCCTGGAGTTAAAATCACTACTGCTGCAACAGCCTCTATATCATCCACCCCTGGAGTTAAAAGCCCTGTTGCTACAGCCTCCTCCTCCTCCACCCCTGGAGTTAAAGGTAACACTGCTGGTACAACCTCCAACCCTGGGGTTAAAGGTAAAACTGCTGCTACAGCCTCTACCCCTAGAGTTAAAGGCACTGCTTGTGCTACTACCTCCACCTCCTCCACCCCTGGAGTTAAAGGTAAAGCTGCTGCTTCAGCCTCCACCCTTAGAGTTACAGGCACTCCTGCTACTACAGCCTCCACCTCCTCCACCCCTGGAAGTAAAGGTAAAACTGCTGCTACAGCCTCTAACCCTAGAGTTAAAGGCACTGCTTGTGCTACTACCTCCTCCACCCCTGGAGTTAAACGTAAAACTGCTGCTATAACCTCCACCTCTGGAGTTAAAGTCAAAACTGTTGCTACAGCCTCCACCTCCTCCAACTCCTCGACCCCTGGAGTTAAAGGCAAAGCTGGTGCTACAGCCTCCATCCCCTCCTTCTCTCCTGGAGCCACTCCTGCTCGTGCAGCTAGTCAAACACTGAAACGGGTCTCAGGTGTAGCCAAGCTTCAGGAATATGGTTTCACAGCCAAAAGGCAGAAAAAGTGAAAAGCACAAAAGAGACTTTTGCACAATGTTCTTGTTTGGCACTTTTTTGTTTTTAATAGTGGTGCTGCTAGTTTTTTTCTTTTTTTTTTTTTTAATTATTAAGAGTTTACAAAAAAAGATTGTTTGGTCTCGTAAGAGAAATAAAAACATGCACTAAAAAGTTATGTAGATGGTTCATTATTTGTCAAGGTAAATATACATTTTTTATAGGTTAAAAATAGCTTTTAAAATATGCAAACTGCCTATATTAAAGCGGTTTAAAACACCTCTCCTTAAAACTCTGTTGTTTTCGACTATCTAATTAAAGAGTCGGTTAAAGGAATATGGCCTGAAAAATTTTCAGTCAGAAGATTTTTTTTCACTTTAATCCATGGTTCCTGAGTTTGTGGTCACGTGACGGAGTCCTTGGAGGTGTCCGTAGGAGTTGAAGTTTAAGTCCAAGTGGCAGGGTACCCGAAGCTATCCGATAGAGGGACAGGTCTCATAGTTAGCATGGCTGGGCGCCGCGGCCTCGCTGTTGAGCAGCCGTGTGCCATGCTGGGCGCGTCTAAGCTGTGAGCTGAGGTGCAGGCCTCTTAAAGAGCACCTATTATGCTAATTAATTAGCATGTTATTGTAATATCCCATAGTACATACATGTTATTAAAACTTGAGCATTATGGGTCTCATAAATTGCTTACATACCTCACAGATTTTTCTCTGTCTCGGATTTAGTTCCTGTCTCCGCCTCCCAAAATGTCTAGTGTACTCGGATTGGTCAGATGACCTACTCAACTGTTATTGGTCAAATGGGTTCAGAGTGTGTTTGAAAGGTTACGCCCCTGACTACGCGTGGGTTTTCCGGTTCTGACTGAGATTCACACAGGCATGAATGTAAACAAGCAGTTATATTTCTCTATAAACCATGGTGTCTGTACTGCCTTACCACTTCGAGCTCAATCCAGAGAGTTTAGACGGCCGTTACGGTATCAACGATCTCCGTCAATGAACGCGATTGGATTTAACTTTTTTAGGTGTCCTTAGCTCTGCCAGAATGCTAAACGAAGACGAAAATGTGTTGTAAAGACATCCAAAAGGTAATTATAATGTACTACGTTACTTTGCAAACTATATGGAAACACCAAATGTAGCACATAGAAAGTATTTGTTGAAATTATTATAAAACTATTTCATTTGTTAACATTATTTTACTATAGTAAACTTTATTATAAAAGACTGCTTACATACTATATTACTGTGCAAACTATATGGAAACACCAAATGTAGCACATATTCATTGAAATGAATGTTAGTTCTACATTATTTCCAGAGGTGTAAAGTACTTGAGTAAATGTACTTCGTTACTGTACTTAAGTATTTTTTGGGCTACTTTGTACTTGTACTGAGTATCAAAAATATAGGCAACTTTTACTCTCTACTCAATTACATTTTTGATTGGGTATTTGTACTCTTTACTCCACTACATTTGAAATGACACTTAACGTTACTCGCTACATTGTTTATTCGTCAAATAAAAACGAGACGAAAGTGTCAGAGGGTGATGATGGATAGAATCTGTGGTCGCGAGGTTACACGCACACACACAACTGAGGGACTTCATTTGGCGCTGCGCAGAGCAATCGTATGAAATCAAAGTACTGCGAGAGCGAATCAAATGCATATGGAGAAGTCTGGTCTCGCGGTACTTTGATGTCAAACGCTGAATGGCTTGCGTTGAGCCACCGTAGCGTGACATCTGCGTGCTGCGTAGGTCATAAACTGTAGAGAAAAGTTTGCGTCTGGTCTGAGAGAAGACATAAAGAGCAAACATATGGATCCATATCACATTTGCTTCAGTCAAGGGACCCTTTGTTAAACATGTGATGCTACAGTCAAAACAAAAGTGATGCGCGATTGCAGGAGGGTCATCCCGCAACTCAAAGGCAAGCACAAATGTATATACTCTGATGCTACTTTATCAGCTAACCTGAGCTGGTACATAACTTGATATAACTTACTATATAAGCCAAAATAAACCAGCGAGGTCCTGTACTGATTGCCCGAGTAACTTAAGTACATTATAAGATTGATAATAAGTGTACAATTTCACTGTCCTCACATTTAATCAAGTATGCTGTAATGTAGAGGGATGCATGATGGAAGAAATGTAGTGCACTTAATGTGAGATAGTGGTGTTACGTACTACATGTGTTTACAATTAATCTTTCAAATGAACAACTTCACGTTTATAATATTCATTATCATATTTCTGTTAGTGTAACTTTAGTTTACTGGAATTTTTTAAATAATGGATAGGCCTATATGAATATTTGGTAACCAGTGTTAGGAACGTTACTTAAAAAAAGTAATTAGTTATAGTTACTCACTACTTGTTCCAAAAAGTAACTGAGTTAGTAACTGAATTACTCTATAATAAAAGTAACTCGTTACCAGGGAAAGTAACTATTTGCGTTACCGTAAAAAAAAAGTTGCTATATGTCAAAGAATTTGTATTTTTTTGAGCAGGTTTCACAAGTCAGTTGAAATGAGTAGAAAAGACAGGTGTTCATACATAACTTTGCATATTTATTGCACGTCAACAGACAGCAAGAGTTTTATCCTGCACTTCAAGTATTATCTCTTTGTAAAAAAAGTAAACAGTTACACCATATAAAGTGCATTTAACTTCAGCCAAAAAAAATCAAACTCTTTCAACCTGAGACAACTGGTCAAGTAACCAACCTGTACTTGCAAGTGTTTTGTTCACAACAAAAGTAGACTTTTAAACAACAAAAAGTGTGTCAAATAATCAAACTCCCAATGTCAGACAAATGGTCTGGTAGACATTCTGTACTTCAAGTATGTTCTTCAGTTAAATAATAAAATGTTTCAGTTAAAATAATAAAATAAAGTGTTTTTTCAGTAACTGTAGCATATTAAATAAATCAAACTAACAACCTGAGATAATAATTTGGAAGACATAGGCTGGTGTATTTTGTTTTCTTCAATAAAAAAAGTAAACAGTTTAACAATATGAAGTGCTTTTAAAGATTGAACTTTAGCTCCTTAGATATTCATCTACCCATCCAAACACTCGTTCTAAAACACTCATGTATTCATGTGTCTGTTTTGTATTAAACTATACCATTTAGCCATTTATACCCTTCAAACCACTGATTGTATCTAAGAAGCAGCAGCATTTCAAATCTCTTGTCTTTCAGCCTGTTTCTCTTTGGGGTGAAGACCAGCTTCCCCAGGCTAAATAGTCTCTCTACTGGGGCACTGGATGGAGTGGCTGCATTGTATTTGATTTAAATTTTCTTTATTAATGGGAATCCGTTTAGAGTGTCCATCCCTTGTGCTCCTGATTTTAAATAGTCAGCGACTTGGCTTTCCACAGAAGCAGAGGTGTCCTCCTCATCCTCAAAGGAAAAGAATTCATCTATGGCTGAGTCGGTGCTGAGGCTGCATGTAGGTGCGTTGGTACCTGTTGGCTGGACTTCTTGGGCACTTTTCCGGCACTCTGCCAGCAGACTCGCCTTGGCGTTGTCCTTTCTTTCCTGTGTCCGCAGCCAACGTAATTTAAATCTTGGCAGTGTCACCGCAGCCAAGACGGCAGCCTCACTTTCCAGCACCTCTGCAAATCTGTTTCTGATTGCCTGAAATGAGACAGACACATACACATGTATTACATTAATGCATTTGGCAGATGCTTTTATCCAAAGCGACTTACATTGCATCACATCACATTTCAAGGTACACATTTACATTCCTCTCTGTAAAAACACGCGCGCGCACACACACACACACACACACACACACACACACACACACACACACACACACACACACACAGCTAAGAGATATACATTTCATTTTACTCTGATTTCATAATTAATACATATTTCATAGGAGTTAGGGATGCATAACGATTAATCTATAGCAGAATAAAAGTTTTTGTTTACATCATATGTGTGTGTGAACTGTGTATAATAATTATGTATATATAAACATGCATGTATAAGTTTAAGAAAAACAATATATATTTATATATTAAGTATTTATATATAATATAAATTATACATTAATGTACAAATGTATATACACATGTAAACATTTCTTAAATATATACATGCATGTGTGTGCATTAATCTTTACAATGTTATTATGCACAGTTCACACACACATATATGATGTAAACAAAAACTTTTATTCTGCTATAGATTAATCACGATTAATCGTTATGCAACCTTAATAGGAGTATGTATTCAATTACTGTGCAGTATTCCCTGAGGAACAGTTACTCCCGATCTGTGATGGCCTTCAACCCAAATTTGTAAAACATGGTGTTCAGTTCGGCGATTGGGAATTCACAGACACGAGCAACAGCATCATGAAAGGAGTTCCATCTGGTCGTACATGGGACAAGGAGCTTCCTTTCAAGGACTTCATCCACGATCTCTGCAGCCACTGTGGAACGGCTGGCCTTGTTCCATAAAGCTGTGCATTTGGAGGTGGCACTTCTGTACACAGCTTTTATGTCTGGTCTTGAAAGTAGCCACTTGTCCACATCAGAGCATGAAATAAGGTTTGCTGTGTGCGATGCACATCTGTGGTGTGGTGGCAAAGTCACAACATCCTCTTCCACATCCTCTTCCACATCCATGTTTTGTAAGGCATCATGAAGGTCGACAAAAGTCACATCTTCATCTTCCTCCCCAGAGTCATCACCCTGAACGGGCTGGTAAACTTTAAAAGCTTTCACAAAATTTGAACCGTTGTCTGTGACAGTAGCTGAAATTTTGTTAGAGATACTAAAGGATGAGTGGATATTGTCCAGTTCAGTAGCAATGCTGTCATACGTATGACGGCCCTTGAAACGTCTGCATGCCAAGGCTGCTTTCTTTCGCTCTATGGTGTGTGGATCTAACCAGTGGGCAGTCATGCCGAGGTAACTACGGTTGTGCGCAGTCCAAATATCTGCAGTTGTAGACAAAAACTCCAACTCTTCAAAACTCTTTTTAAGCTCTGTGTTCATTTTGGCATAATCAGCATCTAGGTATTTAGCACACGTCTTGGAGCATGGTGTACAGACCCCTACTTTCCTAGGTATTTTAGCAATAATGTCTCGGAATGAATCATCCTCCACCGTCGATAATGGCAACATACTTTTAACAACATACCTGGCTATCATACGGTTGACTTCACCCTGTGTCATAGGTTTTTGTTGCAAGGCAGAAAGATCTAGCTTTTGCTGCTTAGAGGACTTTGCTCCGAGTCCTTCTTTGCTGGTGGATGGCGAGCTATCATCATCTGTTGTGGAGATATCTGTATTTTTGGCCACTAGCTTTGTAGATGCGTGTGCTGTTGTGAGATGCTTCATTAAATTAGAGTTGCTTACAACGGATGTCGATAAAGTCTTCGCTCCCGGACATAATGTGCACATTACATGCACGTTCTTGCCTTTGACCACAATGAATTTGAAGTAGTGCTTATATCTCCACCTTGAAAATGCCAACTTTTCATCGGATTGCTCCTGACTCGCCATCTCTTCTGCTGCCGCGAATCTCTGTTTAGCTGTTGTGTTTGTGTGTGTGTGGGGGGGGTAAATTCCAAATGCCGTTTGTGAGCCCTTGAAGGGCACTTCGCGAAGGGGATGTAAAATCCAAATAAACAACAAAAGACGCTGTATTATATCACCAATTGTATTTTAATTAGCCACACTATTAGACAACATTGCGCAACTTTCTCTAGAGTTTATACATCAAGAGATTTGATCTTCGAAGGGAATAGGGCTTAGGGATCATGACTTTCGATTGGTATTCGCCCTGTGTGTGTGGCGCTGCTGGCGCGTGCGCTGGCATGTGTGTAACAACACTGGTTCTGATTGGCTAACATGAAACACATTACTCTGCCTTAGCCAATCATAATCGCTTATCTCGTTATTTACCCACCTCCTCACTAGCTGTGTGAGGCAGAGTTGCGTTTGGATTACACAGTTTATTATGCAGTCAATGCATAGTAACGCACCGCATTTAACGTCCGGTAACGTTAACGGCGTTGTAACGACGGGAAAAGTAATTAATTAGATTACCCCGTTACTTAAAAATTAACGCCGTTACGTAACGCCGTTCTTGTAAACGGCGTTATTCCAAACACTGTTGGTAACACTTTACAATAAGGTTCATTAGTTAACAATAGTTCATGTATTAACCAACTTGAACAAACCATGAGAAATACATTTGTTACATTATTTATTCATCTTTGTTAATGTTAGTTAATAAAAAATCATTATTAGTTCATGTTAACTAATGTAGCTAACTAATGTTAACTAATGAACCTTATTGTAAAGTGTTACCATATATTTATATCACAAAGTTAGGCTATATATTTTTCAGCATGGCACATTCAAGTACACAATGACACTAGACTAAAATTAAATGGGTTTAAATTCAATTTAATGTAGATTTCTAGACTAAAATCTCATGGCATTTAGTTGAGTAAAATTAGACTAAAACTAAATCAATTCAGATGACAAATATATGACTAAAACTAAATAAAATTTTAGTCAAAAGACTATGACTATGTTTAATCTGTGTTTGTTCTGCCAGGTCAAAATTTTGAGGTGTTTGATTTCTTTTCTATATTAGGAAATAAAACCTCATAAATAAACTTTCTTAGTTTACACTGCGCAGACCTACAATGTCTCTTTGTGTTGAGGACTAGTGCATTTTTGAGCCAACATTCAGTACGAGTAAAAATACTTGAGTACTTTTAAATTGGGTTACTTTAATACTTTTACCCAAGTCGTATTTAAATTGGTGACTTGTAACTTGTAGTGGAGTAATTTTTACAGTAAGGAATTTGTACTTTTACTCAAGTATGGCTTTCAGCTACTCTTTACACCTCTGATTATTTCACTATGGTAAACTTTATTACGAAAGACTGCTTACTTATAAGTGCTATGTTATTACTTATGAGAATGCAACAGGTTCCAGGGCCTCTTACCTGCGTGATTCATCATCCAGGTTTTGCACAAATTGTGTAAATCACTACACACATAACATTTATTGTACCGACTATGGGCCTTTGAGGCGCAGAACACTAGAGTAAGTGTTTATAAGTTTTATTACATTTTTAAACTAATAACACTAAAGTAGCATTAAAGTAACAAAGTACCCAAAAGAACAAAAGATGTAACAAAGAAAATATAGTACTCAGTCAAAAGTTGTTGTTTTTTCAAATATATATTAAAATGTTAACCATATTGTGCTCTTCTTTCAAAAATTGTTCAATTCACTTCTTACAGCTATCTATACAGATAAATGGCATATCAAGGCATTGTCAGCTTATGCTATCTAAGACGACACTATACAGTAAGGTTATCATCCTGTCGTGTGTTGTTCTCCAGATACGCTTGGAGCTTTCTGATCAGTCTGGTTAACATGTTGGCTTCCAATGACCCCTGCTCTGAAGCGCGTGAGATGGCATGCAATCACGTCCTCCTTTGAAGGTCTCTCAAACTGTGATGCCAGGTCCATTGGAATCTGGGTTTCAGCTTATCTTCAAATACCTCATCAAACACAAGCCTGATCACATCATCCACATAACTGTAAAAATATTGCAGTCAATAAATCTTTTGTTTTTATCATTTATTTCCCTGCTTCATACATTAAGTTTTTATTTATGAATATATTTGAAATAAAAACATTACTGCTTACAGTATGTCACTTGTGTGTTTTGGGAACATAGCCTTGTACTTTCCCTCTCCTGCTTTTGTTACAGCTTGGTGACATTGTAATGGATGGCTGCAAGGTACAACCTGTAAAAATATAAACAAGCAATACATTTATTGTAAAAGTAAATATTACTTTATTTAACACAGTTACTAAAATACTTAAAAACCTGCACAGCATTCCAATAAATGGGAAAATCACATTTTTTGCGACAAATCTGAAATTTCAGGCTACGGACGGCAAAGGCATCCACTGATGATGGTGATGGAGACATTGTGAAACGATGCTACTGCCTGGGTTCCTATGATTATGCAGAGAAAAAAAACGTTGTCATCATCAGTTATACATTTAAGACTGGTAGTGGTATCACTAGCTAAATACATCTACTAGTTAAAAAAATCATCTGTAATAATACCTAGTCTCTTGAGTTTGATCATGAGAACAAACTTTACCAGTAACAGTTTAGCTGGTAACTTAGCAAGTTTGTAAACACGTCTAAATCAACATCAATAAAAAAAACGATATTATAAAACGGGCAGTTCTGGTTCTTCATTCTGATTGGTTGAAACGCGTTCTAAGCCGTGATAAAATACACCGGTAACCTCACGGTTCAGACCACATTACATAAGTATCACTGCGCCACTGTTGCTGCGTACTGATTTAAGAAAATAAACACCAGTGTCTTTAATCATATATTTAATTTGTCTACACAATTAATGGTGATATCTGGATAACTGTCAATAAATATTGTTGAGTCATCTCGTCGATAAAGAGAAAACGTTGTCTGAGGAGTTTATAAGTCAAGTTCATACGTCCGCTATTATCCACTGGGTGGCGATCTTACCCAACTTAAACACGGACGCATTCACTCAACACTGAAAACACAGCGTGTAAGTTTTGATGGCTCTGATTCTGATCTCTTACAAAAGTTATTCACAAAAATGGAATTATCTCCGCTTTTAGCTGAAAATTTGAGAGGTGATAAGAGATCAAATGAAGGTAGGATGAAACGTTTTTTTGTTGGTTTTTGTTTGAAAGCGGATGGTCTGTTCTTTCATTTGATATTTTATGCTTATTTAAAGAAGATAATTTTTCTGCAAGGCATTAAACTAAAACTGGGTGGCAACTTAAAAAAAAACGCTGACGGGGAAAGAGTAAAGCATGCTTCCAATATTTGATCATCACTTCAACGGTTGCACAATATAAATGTTAATGTATAAATTAAATTAGATGAATGTTGATTTATACAATAAACACCACAGTCTTAAATCATATTTTCATTGTGTCGTTGCTGCATCTGTTGGTTGGGAACTGCGCTCTGTTTCAGTCACACTTGATTCTGAGGAACTACTTTGTTTGGCGGAAGAGTAATATTTGTACTAATATAATTACGACTTATGCATATTAAGTAACCGTTTTATAAACGCAATAAACCCTCTCGAAGCAGTGGGGTTACAGTGCATTTTATAACAGCTAAGGGGGTTTTAGGAACGCCCTTAGCTGGTATAAAATGCACTGGTAACCCACTGCTTCTTGGGGTTTATTGCTTTAGTCTGCATAATTCAACATACACGTGTGTAAATATGGTACGTTGTTTATGAAATACAGTATTACAACACAAAACAATTAGCTTGCAAGCTTAGCTCTACACGCACATAATGTTAAGCTCCGGTTACCGGTAATGTAACTTACAGTAAAAGGCAAATAATAAACATGAATACTTACAGCCTGTGTTCCAGAAGTGCACAGTAATCCAACTTTCAGGAGGAGATGTTGCGCAAATCCAGCTTTGGTTCATGAAGCAGTCATTGTGAAAACTCTGTGAACTTACAAACAACTTCTGACTGGATTTTGCCGGAACCGTATTAAACATGATGTCCTCTGTGGAAGTCCATAAATTGCTATTTTGCCCTCGCATCTAAAGAGACAGCGTCTACTCGAGAGATTTAGTCGCTTAAATGATGAAACAAGAGTTTGCAAACAGAGTCAAAGCAGGGACTCCCAACCTCCCCCATTTTAGCTCTCTTCTGACTCGGCGCTCTCCACCCACGTCTTTGAGGGCGTACCCAAGCAAAGCAGAGAGGGCTGTGATAACTATGATAATGTTGGTCTTCTCTACGTCACCAATCCCAGGAAGTAAACTGTTGCCTACAATCCAAGTGCTATGCGGATGATACCCAGCTTTACATCTTGTCGCATCCTAGCGAAACCCACCAGTTTTCTAAGCTAACAGACTGCATTAGTGATATTAGGGACTGGATGGCACATAACTTTCTTATGCTAAACTCCAATAAGACGGAGATACTTATTATTGAACCGAATCGCTACAAACATATTGGGCCCTATCTTGCACCCAGCGCAATTGACTTTGTCAGTGACGCATGTATCATTCGTATTTTGCGCCGGCGCACAGCGGGGTTTTTCCCTCCACAGATGCACGTCAGCAAACTAGGGAATGAACTTGCGCTCCCTGGGCGGTTCAGCGCAAAAAGGAGGCGTGTTGCGGCGCAAACCATCTCTTATGCTATTTTGCAGTTTCAAAAAACAATTGCGCTACTAACCAAAAAAAACTAGTCTAAAGTCAGTGGCGCGTTGCGCGTGGTTCATTATGCTATTTTAAGGGCGCATGCTTGACCATAATGTATAGCGTGCACAACGCGCATACACTTTGCTTATCTAATCTACACAGATGCAACAGTTATTTTTGCAAATCATAAATTGTTACACTTAAAAATATTAATACACGAGATAAGGGGAATCATAGTGGTGAGCATTGTGGTGATAGTTTTTATTTATTCTCATGCAAATAACGATTAAAATATTTTCATAACTTTGTTGTGTGGCTGTATTACGTTTATTTTATGTAAATAATAGTTAAAATGTTTTCATAAGAAACCTTAATGTATATGAACTTGATTTGAAAGAGTACTTTTGGGTTGGACCTTGCTTGCGTTTCTTGGGTCCGATTTCAAAGCCCCCAAACCCTTTCAGCGGTGAGGGTGGACGCAGCGATGTCCTCTGCTGGCGTCAAGTCCTGAGGCAGATCCACCTCCCGTTACACGGCGTGCCCGATTTATGCTGGCAAGCGTGGGATTCCCCCGTACAAGGACGTCGGTCTCCTCGGCTGTGAACCGCTCCTGGCGTGCGCCTGGTAAATCCGTCATAATAATAGCAACCCGCCATGGAACTTGCGCCCTTGCGTTTAAAGGGAATGTTGGCTAGCGTTCTGATTGGTTTATTTGACGTTACGCCCAAACCACACCTATGAATAATGAACCTACTTCAGACCAACCCCTTATTGATTTGCGCCCGGCGCAAGAGTTATTTCTCACGCCGGGAAAATAGCAACAGCGCCCAAGATCCGCCCACAAACTCACTTGCGCGTTGCGCTTCGCACTTGCGTTTCAGATCGTTAAAATAGAGCCCATTATGTCAGATACCCATAGATGGCTGCACAGTTGTGCCATCTTCCACAGTTAAGAATTTAGGCGTGATGTTCGACAGCAATCATATCTCCAATGTCTGCCGCACAGCATTCTTCCATCTTAGAAATATCTCAAAAATACGCCATATGCTGTCTGCATCAGATGCAGAAAAGCTTATCCATGCTTTTATGACCTCTAGAATAGACTATTGTAACTCGTTACTCGGGGGATGCAATGCAAATCAGGTAAACAAGCTACAGCTGGTTCAAAACGCCGCCGCAAGAGTGCTTACTCGATCTAAAAAGTATGACCACATCAGTCCAATTCTGGCATCTTTACACTGGCTACCAGTTAAATATCGCATACAATTTAAAATATTACTAATCACCTACAAAGCCTTAAATGGCCTAGCGCCCTCGTATATTAAAGAACTACTATCAGAATACAATCCATCACGTAAACTGCGCTCACAAAATTCTGGTCACTTAATTATCCCTAGAATATCAAAAGTGTCTAAAGGTGGTAGATCCTTTTCCTACTTAGCCCCTAAGCTCTGGAATGATTTACCAAATAATGTTCGAGTATCAGACACAGCCGATCAATTTAAATCTAAACTTAAGACATTCTTCTTTAACAAAGCATTCACATAGAATGTCCAGTAAATGTACTTTTCCCGCAGTAATTATTTTTGTCTAGAGCAAAGCACTCACATACCTCATATGGGTAATATGCTATTGCCGCAATAGTTAGCCTGTCTGGAACCGAGCTGAATTAAACCACTATAATGTATGACACTTGCATTACTTGCGAACGGCCCCTACGCTAATAGAATTCTGTTTTTGTCTCCCTGTCTCGTCCTCGACCCCGAGGACAATGAGACAAACAGACCCAGTTCCTGCTGCTGTGAAGGTCATCGCACCACTGATCTACTGGCTGTCCTTCAACGTGATGCCCAGCCGATGCGCGACCAACGTCCACCGGCTGAACCAGTTTAATCGGCTTACCCGCTTCCTATCCTTATCGTGTCTATATAAATATATATTAGATTCTCCCTAGGGTTTTTTGTCCTTCTAGGAGTTTTTCCCACCGGGTTTTCTCCTAAGGGGGTTTTTTTAGTCCCAGGGAGAGTCAGCCAACTTTGGCTTAACTTAGCACTTAACTGTATACGTTACATTATTAATATGCACGCTTGTACGGTTTTAACCTTAGCCGCTATATTTTACTTCTTATACTATCTATTGATTTTCTGTGTTCTCCTCTACATCTTCTCATGTAAAGCTGCTTTGCAACAATTAACACTTGTGAAAAGCGCTATATAAATAAAATTGAATTGAATAGAATTGTTTTTTGTAGTCCTAGAACGTTAGAGACGATAACTCGCGTCATTGTTTTCTTTGAGGTATGTACTTTTTGAATATCGTTAGCATGTACTAATACACACCTACACAAAAAAGGATGTTTAAAAATGTGTATCTCATAATAGGTGCTCTTCAACCTGAGCTTAGACCAACCCCTTTGAAGTTCAGATGACCAATCCGAAAGGGTGTTGATTGAGCGGAAAGACAAGTCTTTGTTCTCCCAAGACTCATTTGCATAGATGTGCTATGCCCGAGATTTGTTACAATAATAATTTGGATTAATATTGAACAAGTTTGATATAAGTTATGGTAAGATGATGCACATCATTGATCAGGAAAGGAAAAGGGGATTATTTAGAGTGTAAACAAGGTATTGTTTGAACACACATCAAATGGTAATCTCATAAATGTGAATTATGAGACATGCTTGTCATGACACCTGTTTGATCAGTAGCGTGTGTTATATTACCTTTGTTTTGGTGACGGTTCCTTATGTGTGCACTTGCCCCTCCCTCTTGTTTTTCTCATTGTCTGCCAGCCGTGTCTTGTCATCTTTTTCCTATTTAAAGCCTTTCTGTTTGTCCTGCTTCACGTGCTCATTGTCTCCGGTAGATCTCTGCCTCGCTGCCAGTCCAGAGAGAGTTTGTTCTGTCTGTTTGCCGTGTTTCACGCTCTGCTTGTGTTCTCGCTCCCAGGATCGGTCGCTGGTTTCCGGACTATTTGTCTCTGCTTCAGGTTTCATTATTCCTGTTGGTTCTGTTCTCGGTTTGGATTTAGTTCCTGATTGGACTCCTGTCTTCACTCTTCGGCCGGTTGTTGGTTGCTTCGTTTTTAGGCAGTACACCAACGATCGCGCCGGACTGCTTGGTGGCGCGTGATTCGCTTCAGCGAACGTGTGTGGATTACGTCAGCGAACGTGTGTGGATTACGTCAGCGAACGTGTGTGGATTACGTCAGCGAACGTGTGTGGATTACGTCAGCGATCGTGTGTGGATTACTTCCGATATCTCTTGTGGATTTATTATCTCTCCAGTGGACTTGTGGGGTGCTTTGACATTAAGCAGGAAGCCTACGGACACTGGCTGTGAACATTTTCTATCTATTGCACTCTCTCTCTCCTAATAAATATACTAACTTGCATTAGACTCCGGCTCCTTGTATTTTCTCCTGACAGATGAGCACGTCATGATGGAGTCTGCGAGTGAGGAGAGTTTGAACACTTTGCATTCTGCACTGAGCCAGCAGGGGGCAGTGCTAGACCAACATTCCACCATGTTGGCTTCTGCCTCTCGTGACTTTCAGCTCCTCTCTGGCCGGCTCGTGGAGCTAAGCGACCGCCTGGATCAAGTCAATCTGTCTGTCAGAGAACATCAGCTTCCATCACCCAGCGAGACTTCTCCCAGCACCGATCGTGAACCTCATACTGCTACACCACCCACCTACGATGGTGACCCTAACACCTGCCGGGCCTTCCTAGCTCAGTGTTCCCTGGTCTTCGCTCTCCAACCCCGGAGATTTGCTTCACAGACGTCAAGAGTGGCATTTGTTCTCACGTTGCTTACCGGGAGAGCGAGAGACTGGGGAATGGCTGTCTGGGAGGCTCAGGCCCCGTGCACGACCACATTCGAGACCCTCAAGGAAGAGATGGTGAGACTTTTTGATCGTTCATTGCAAGGCGACATGGCGGCCGCTGAACTGGTCAGATTATTGCAGCGTGGGTCTACTGTTACGGACTATGCCATTACTTTTAAGACTTTGGCAGCCACCTGCGGCTGGAACGATGCTGCACTTCGCGTTCAATTCCTTGAGGGTCTCGACGCCCACATCCAAGATGAGGTCGCCGCGCAGGATCTACCCACATCTTTAGAGTCTGCGATCGACTTGGCGTTGAGAATAGAGACCCGACATCGTCAGCGAAGTCTCCGCCGATCGTTTCGTCAGGCCATCTTGTCTCCACCCGAGGCTCCAGTCACGTCGTCTTCTTCACTCGAGACGGAGGGGGAACCCATGCAGCTGGGCAGGCTCCGTCTTACCAGCAGCGAGAGGCAACGTCGCCTGTCTAATGGTTTATGCCTTTACTGCGGCAAGGCGGGGCATATGGTTATTTCGTGTCCGGTAAAAGGGGTTGCCCGCCGGTAGTTTCGGGAGTATCGGTGGGCATTTCATCCTTTAACAAGTCTCCCGTAAGCCACACCTTGTTACCTGTTATTATCAAGTTTAATAACTCAGACTTCTCCTCACAGGCACTGCTGGACTCTGGGGCAGAGGCAAGTTTTTTGGACGTCAGTTTGGCTGAGTCCTGGGGCATTCCTGCCATTCCTTTAGTCTCTCCGCTTTCTGCCTGGACATTAAAGGGGCAGCACATGGCAGTGATCTCCCATCGCACACCCCCTGTGAGTTTGTTTGTTTCTGGCAATCATCGTGAGGTAATTGAATTTTATTTATTAAAATCATCCCTTTCTCCCATCATTTTGGGTCATGATTGGCTAATAAAACACAATCCTCACGTTGATTGGCAGAACAATATTGTCTTGTCTTGGAAATCTTCGTGTCATGTCTCGTGTCTTGGTCCTGCTCCCTCTGCTTCTGTCTGTTCTACCTTTCAGATTCCTGCTGCTGATCTCTCAGGAGTCCCGACGGAGTATTCTGGTCTGCACCGGGTGTTCAGTAGGGCTCGGGCTACCTCCCTACCTCCTCACCGGTCGTACGATTGTGCTATCGATCTTCTCCCAGGTACTTTTCCGCCTAAGGGTCGTGTATTTTCCCTTTCTAAACCAGAGAGAGAGGCTATGGATAAGTACATCAATGAAGCTTTAAATGCCGGTCTCATTCGCCGCTCCTCGTCTCCAGCTGGTGCTGGATTTTTCTTTGTTAAAAAGAAAGACGGTTCACTTCGTCCGTGCATTGATTATAGAGGGCTAAACGACATTACTGTTAAGAACAAGTACCCCTTGCCTTTAATGTCTTCAGCTTTCGAATCATTACAGGGAGCACGCGTGTTTACCAAATTAGATCTGCGCAATGCTTATCATTTGGTACGTATTAGGGAGGGCGATGAGTGGAAGACAGCCTTTAATACTCCATCTGGACACTGGGAATACTGCGTTCTGCCATTCGGTCTTTGTAACGCTCCAGCTGTCTTCCAAACTATGGTAAATGAAGTGCTGGGAGACATGATTAATAAATTTGTCTTTGTGTATCTCGATGATATTCTCATCTTTTCTCCCTCCATGCAGATACACACCCAGCACGTTCGCCAAGTTTTACAACGGCTTTTAGAGAACCAACTGTTTGTTAAGGCGGAGAAGTGCGAGTTCCACAAGGAGTCGGTTTCGTTTCTGGGGTTCATAATTGCCGAGGGAGAGATTCGTCCTGATCCCGCAAAGGTTAAAGCGGTCGCCGAATGGCCTGTCCCCGACACTCGTAAGGAGCTTCAGCGATTTCTGGGGTTCGCCAATTTTTACAGGCGTTTCATCAGAAACTTTGGTCAGATCGCTAAACCTCTTACCGCTCTCACTTCCTCTAAAGTGTATTTCCGCTGGAATAGAGAGGCTCAGGAAGCCTTTGATGAATTAAAGTCCCGTTTCATTTCTGCTCCTGTGCTCTCTATTCCTGACCCGGCTAATCAATTTATAGTGGAAGTGGATGCATCTGATGTCGGGGTAGGCGCCGTTTTATCTCAGCGGTCGTCCATTGATGGGAAAGTGCATCCTTGTGCTTTTTTCTCTCACCGGTTAAACCCAGCAGAACGAAATTACGATATAGGTAATCGGGAGCTGCTGGCGGTCAGACTTGCGCTGGGTGAGTGGCGTCACTGGTTGGAGGGAACCTCGGAGCCCTTTCTGGTCTGGACGGACCACAAGAATTTGGAATATATCCGTTCAGCCAGAAGGTTAACATCTAGACAGGCTCGCTGGGCTCTTTTCTTCGATCGTTTTAACTTCACTCTCTCGTACCGGCCCGGCTCTAAGAATATCAAACCTGATGCTCTCTCTCGTGTGTTTGGTAACTCAGACTCCGAGCAAACCGAGACCATTCTTCCGGAGGGAAGAGTGGTCGGTGCTCTCGTCTGGGGAATTGAACAGCGGGTGAGAGAGGCCGGCCGAGAGGGTGAAGTCCCGGAGGGGTGCCCAGCGGGTCGTCTGTGGGTTCCAGAGTCATTACATTCCGATGTCATCCGGTGGGGTCATGAATCCAGGTTTGTCGGCCATCCTGGGGTTCGGAGAACGTTGGCTGCCGTCCGCCAACGTTTTTGGTGGCCCTCTATGGCTACGGACGTCAGACAGTTTGTATTAGCCTGTCATGTTTGTGCTTGCAGTAAAGCCTCCCATCAAGCACCTGTTGGTCTGCTTAAACCTTTGCCCGTGCCCTCCCGCCCCTGGTCTCACATAGCCCTTGATTTTGTCACTGGCTTACCGGCATCTGAAGGTAACACTGTTGTTCTGACAGTGGTGGATCGTTTCTCTAAAGCGGTTCATTTTATTCCCCTACCTAAACTCCCTTCTGCCAAAGAGATGGCTCAGATTCTGATTAATCACGTTTTTCGGTTACATGGTCTTCCGACTGACGTGGTGTCAGATAGGGGTCCTCAGTTCATCTCTCGTTTTTGGCAGGAGTTTTGTAGACAGATCGGCGCCACAGCCAGCTTGTCTTCCGGTTATCACCCGCAGACCAATGGGCAATGTGAACGGGCTAATCAGGATCTCGGTCGAACTCTCCGCTGTCTGTCGTCTCGATATCCGAACTCCTGGTGCCAACAGCTCCCGTGGGTTGAGTATTCACATAATTCTCTTCCCGTCTCCTCTACCAATTTATCTCCATTTGAGTTGTCCATTGGTTTTCAACCTCCCCTTTTCCCTTCACAAGAACCCGACGCAGCGGTTCCGTCTGCTTTGGCTTTCGTTCAAAGGTGCAAACGCACTTGGAGGAGAGCTAAGACCCTTTTATTACAGACTGCCAGGCGAACCAAGGCTGCGGCTGATCGCTACCGGCGACCTCCACCCCGTTATATTTGTGGACAGAAAGTATGGCTTTCCACCAAGGATTTGCCTCTCCGTGAGCCTTCTCGTAAGCTGGCTCCTCGTTTCATTGGGCCATACAGTATTGTTAAGGTCATCAGTCCGGTAGCAGTTAAGCTTAAGTTGCCACTTACTCTTGGTCGGGTTCACCCTGTTTTTCATGTATCCAGGGTTAAACCAGTGATTTTTGCCCGTATTAATACTCCTGTTTCTGCCCCTAAACCCCCCACTCCACTACTAGTGGACGGTGCTCCTGCCTACACGGTTAGGAGATTACTAGATGTTCGTCGCAGGGGCAGAGGTCATCAGTATTTAGTGGACTGGGAGGGTTACGGTCCGGAGGAGAGGTCTTGGGTGCCGGCTCGTGACATACTGGATCCTGGTCTGATCGAGGATCTTCGTCGGCGACGAGGTGAGCTTCCTCCGGGTCCGTCTGGTGACGGTCGTGGGGGAGGGGGTACTGTCATGACACCTGTTTGATCAGTAGCGTGTGTTATATTACCTTTGTTTTGGTGACGGTTCCTTATGTGTGCACTTGCCCCTCCCTCTTGTTTTTCTCATTGTCTGCCAGCCGTGTCTTGTCATCTTTTTCCTATTTAAAGCCTTTCTGTTTGTCCTGCTTCACGTGCTCATTGTCTCCGGTAGATCTCTGCCTCGCTGCCAGTCCAGAGAGAGTTTGTTCTGTCTGTTTGCCGTGTTTCACGCTCTGCTTGTGTTCTCGCTCCCAGGATCGGTCGCTGGTTTCCGGACTATTTGTCTCTGCTTCAGGTTTCATTATTCCTGTTGGTTCTGTTCTCGGTTTGGATTTAGTTCCTGATTGGACTCCTGTCTTCACTCTTCGGCCGGTTGTTGGTTGCTTCGTTTTTAGGCAGTACACCAACGATCGCGCCGGACTGCTTGGTGGCGCGTGATTCGCTTCAGCGAACGTGTGTGGATTACGTCAGCGAACGTGTGTGGATTACGTCAGCGAACGTGTGTGGATTACGTCAGCGAACGTGTGTGGATTACGTCAGCGATCGTGTGTGGATTACTTCCGATATCTCTTGTGGATTTATTATCTCTCCAGTGGACTTGTGGGGTGCTTTGACATTAAGCAGGAAGCCTACGGACACTGGCTGTGAACATTTTCTATCTATTGCACTCTCTCTCTCCTAATAAATATACTAACTTGCATTAGACTCCGGCTCCTTGTATTTTCTCCTGACAATGCTAAGATAAACAAAGCATCCCTATAGTGTTACAAGGAAGTGGTACATTACAGATACAAACATGCAATACAAGGATATATAATATGTACAATTTAAACCAATTTATTTTGGTCTTAGCTGTGATCTTAGACAGAAACATTTTTGTGTCATGGCTGCTTCGTCTCTGGCCACGGTTTGAAGATTGCTTTGAGGTGTTAATTTGCTAAGATTGGTGCAATAAAGACAGCCAGAGAGATTCGATAGGTCTGGAAATGTGTGTTATCAGGAGATTAGGATCTTCTGATGAAAGCGTCCGAGCAGACCTGGTGACAAAACTCAATCTAGGGTCACAGCATGAAACCGTTAACGACCCAGACTGAAGAGACCTCCAGTTGACGTCTGGCCAGATGTTACATATCCCCCCTTCACGACCGTTAAAGTCCAGGGAGACTTTGGCGGGCGATGATTAGGCAGGTCATGAAGTCTGGATGGCAGGTGTCTCTTAATTGTCAGCAGTATTTGGTCAAACAGGCAAAGGGTGATTTGAACGAGGTTGGGCTCTGGCTCTGCCTGGGTGTCCTGCCTTCCACGGTTCTGTTTGAATGTCCGACAGGAGGGCAGCTGTGCACCTGTTCACTGAACTCTTGCATCCCATTGACTCTTCCTTATGGGATGAAGGCTAGGCTGAGAGTAAGGACGTATCCTATTCCTGCGGAGAGGCACAGTACCGTGTCAGTGGCGGTCCAAAATCAGACAACACAAAGGCTGTCTGTAGTGGGCATCCGAGTGAGTCTCTGGAGGACAGTGTCGAAGGCTGTGACATCAATTAGTTTGGGTCCCCCCCTTACGCAATCCTCATTTCCAGTGCAGGGTTTACGATGAAGTGGTGGTCCCTGAAGAAAGTTGAGATTTCCAATTGGATGTGGTATTACTCACTGGGAAGGTGATCAAGTACCAGGTCATCGATGTGGAGAATCACATCCTTTGGATTTTGAATCCACTTTGTCTGGTTGTGCAGACTGATGTGGGTGGTTTGTAGGTTAACGTGTTTGTCTAGGCTGGGGTGTTGAACAGCCATCAGTCACCTACAAGTGTTAATAGCATCGGCTAGTGGTTTAACCGAAGCGGAACACTGGGAGTTGATCTTCGTGGGCTGCAGCCCACAGATGTCATCAGTGTTGTCCTTAAAAAGGAATGCTTGGGCAGAGATAGTGAATGTCTTTAGTGCGGCTGCACCTTCGTGGGTTTGATGCAAGATGCAGCTGTTTGTTTGGTGGTGAGACAGTAAGGAGGCGGTTTGGTCTAGTTGGAACTAGTCCCCCCTTTTCTGTTATGCCTCAATGTTTAGTGTGTTGGTTGTGTTTAGGGGTGGGCCGGTTTGTATTTTTTTTACCGCGGTCGGTAATCAACAAATTCCCGCGGTTTTGCGGTTTATTGGCAAGACAACGAGTTAAATAACATGATTTATTTATCTTCAATACAAAACACGTGCAAATTACTTAAGGAACATGTAAAGTGAATATTATTTCCTTCCAAATTTCTTCAATTTCAACATTCAACAACTTGAACAATTAATATTATCAGTTAAATAAAATGTTAACGCATTGTGCGTGTCCACACGTCCTACAGACATTTCGCCACTTTTCTATCCTTAATTTGTGAATAGCCTGTAAATGAAGCGAATTATTGCTGCCCTGATGGTCTGGTAAAATAACCATTTGTATGAGAAATCACTTGTACTGCATATGTGTCCGTGCTTGAGCATAGCTGGGAAGCTGCACTGAGACGCGTGTGTGTGCGCAAGATGACGCGGTCCGTCTGTCTCGCACGCGCCCGGGCAGTCCGCTTTTGTCTCGCACGCGCCTGGGCAGTCCGCCTCTGTTGCGCTTTTGTTCTCGACCCTTACCTAAACATCTGTCTTTTTCCACAAACAGATAAAGAAGACGCTAAAGCAAAACTTTTTGAAATGTGTCCTGCTTTAGAAATGGCCACTGTTGTAGGCTAGATGAAAAAAGAGACAATCTAACCTCTTTGAATATTAATCCTCGGACTGATTGCGTGCTCTTTATGTTGCGTGAAAATTTGATAATGTATGAAACCTGAACGAGTGACAGACAACGTCACCTGTATTTCTACTCAATGACAATTTAATATTAAAATCATATCAGTTAATGTTCAGTTAACAAGTTGCGGTTGCTAACAAGCTGCGTGTATAACAACCCCACATATACACACAAGTGCAGACCAATGTTTCAAGTGTTTTTTTTTTTTTTGGCGGTTATGACGTGAGGAGCTCAGACCCGCGGCATGGGTCACTTGACCCCGGTATGGCGGTAAATTCGGTTACCGCCCCAGGCCTAGTTGTGTTATGATGGACCCATCTGAAGATTGTTTCTTTCTGCTCCCTGTCCATCCTGGGCTGGTATGCAACAGCAGAGATTTTGTCCACAATCTAATGAGGTCCTGTCTAGCGTGGCAGAACTTTCTTCGGCAGTCACTGTCACTGGTGAGTTGTGTGAAGTGGCTGTGCAAAGCTGTTGTACCAAACTTTTTTCATCCACTTCCAGTTCCTCTCATGATGACTTCCAGTCGTAGTATGCCTTCTAGCCCTCAGCCATCTTCTGTAGCTGTTCCCGGGTGGAAGCGAAGGGTTCCAGATGCCTGTGAAGTTCATTGGAATTCTGGTGAGTGGTGTTGGCTGTGATGAGATTGGAATCTCAAGGTTGGTACAACAGGTGTACTGGCAGTGTCATCTGCCGTTCCGTCAATGGTTTGAAGGGAGACACACCAGTAAATTAATTTGGGGTCGATCTGATAGCCATAAACACTACAGGGGAGTTTCCGATCCCAGTCCATCTGATTTGCTGAGACACATTTCTTTAACATGCTAGCCACAGTCTGCTTAGTTCTTTCACTTGGTCCGATGAGGAGGGATGATGCTGATGTGGAGTTGGGCGTGTGCGCCTAGGGGTTTCCACACATCTTTAATAATTTAAGCAGTGAAATGGGTACCTCTATCTGAGTTAACTCTCAGTGGCAGTTTGAATCTGGCGAAGATGTGGATCATGTGTAGAGGTGCTGTGTTTTGAGCAGTGTCGTTGGGTGCTGGGAGGCTTGACCCACTGTGTGAATTGGCAAATGACCATGAGTAAATGTTTGTTGCCCCTCGTTGACCTGAGTAGCAGTTTACCCAGCCTAAAAGTCTTAAAGTCTGACCAAAATTAGCACCTGTTCTTTGCAGTGGTGCTCTGTGGTTTGGGTTAGCCGATTGTAGTTGGCAGCAAACCAGGCATCCTTTGATGCATTCTGCTAAGTCCTGCTGCATCCAGGGCCAGTATGCCACCTGTTTCAGTGGTTTGTACGTAGCTCTTACGACTTGGTGTCTGGCACATGCTGTGTCCTGCGCATACATCTGTAGGACCCCCCTATGTCAATGAAGAACCACAAGCTTAGGTGTAGTGCGTTCGTCAGGGACATATAAGAGGATGTTGTGTTGTATATGCAGCAGGTGTTCCATGTCGTTATGACATTTAAGGGCAGGTGTAGCAATAAGGTCAGAGTACATGATAGGGCAGGTGGAGGGGTCTGAGAGGTGGTTGACATAGCTTGCATGGTGGTGTCGGAGTCATGTGATGCAGCTATGTCATTGTTAAGCTATATGGAGCCATTGTAAATGGCTGTGTGATGGGCACTGTGGTAGTGGGCGTGTATTGACCGCAGGTCAGTGCAATCACAGTTGAGCGGGTGGGTGGGTTGTTTGTAATGTGCACAACAGTGAACTTGAACTTTTGGTCTGAGACAATGTTCTCGCGACTGGCTGCTGGGTAATCCATAACTTTGTGACTTGGCAATGTACTTCAGATGATTTACTGAGCGAAAAGGTAGACGTTCTCTCACCTGAGCCCAAATTTTCAACTCAAAACTACCTAACAAGTCTTTGCCAATGAAGAGAGGATATGTGTCCGTTGGTGAGATTTACACAGGGTGTAGAAGTCTCATAGGACAGATGGTCAGGTGGATGGAAAACACCTGTTGCAGTTTTGCTGTGAGACTGCACCTTCAGCACACACCTTCTGGGTTGAGATCTTGTGCTTCAGCTCTGTTCTGGAGTCTTGTGAAAAGCTGGAATGACATCAGCATTAGATCAGCTCCAGTGTCGGCGAGGGTTTCCAATCTGATCTTGTGTTTCACGGTGGTTGTTAAATAGAGTCTTTTAGCTACTCCTCTCTCATTCAGGTTTCCCAGGGCCTTAGTACCAGGTTTTGTGTGGTAACTGGAAGGCAGTTAAGGCTGGTCTTCAGTGATTCTGTAGGGAAACAGAAGTCTAACACAGCATTTTTCTGGTACCTGCTGAATCTGACTGGTTGATGTTTGAAAAACAGTTTGTGTGCCAAAGTCTCTGATTTTTGCGATGACTGGATCGATGATAACGTAATGAGTGGCAGAGATTTGAGTGTTGCTTGCAGGAGGGTTTTCTGGAAAGTTCTTGCTGTTTCCAGCACTGCTGCTAGTGATAAAAAGTTTGGTCCATCCTTGCGGTCCTCCTTGTGAGGCCTCCTTTGTATTTGACTTCTTCACTATTTTCAAAATCTCTGCTGACTCAGATGTGTATGTGTCGCCTTGCTTTTTGTGACAGTTCAGACTTAGCTTTGTTCACTGTGTGTCGAGCCAGGTCCATCTGTTGACTGTTTGGACTTCTCATTCTGACAGGTGCAGAATGGTTTCCATGGACGCTGTCCTTCTGGCTGTCTGATGATCTTGGCTGTGAAGTCCTTCGATCCTCTTGGCTCTCTGCTGAAATGTCCTTCACTGTGGCGCTGTTGTTCGCCCTCCAGTGGCAGATTGGGGTAAATTTCAGAGGCAGAAAGGATGACAGGATTTTTAACAGTCTTTTCAGAGGTGGCTTTTCGTTTACCATAGGCTTTATAGGCGAGGTCCCGCAGCTGTCCGTTGTCATCGTGCGAGGGTAGGCCATAAATCCTAAGTGTTGCATTACGGTAAAATGAAGCTTTGCAGGGCGAGGATCTTGATGTTTCCTCCATTCTTGACTCGTTTTGTGAGCTGAAGTAGACTGAAAGTCAGTTGTAGTAGTAGGCCTGTGGAGTTTCATTTCTGCTTTATTTTAAGTCCATTGCAGCGATTAGTCCTCATCGTGATTCTGGATCTGAAAACTCTTCTATCGAGGCCATTTGCAGCTGCTTATAATCCAACTTGACACTTTCGACTGCCGGTCCAGGAAGCTCCTCACCTAACGGCTGGAAGTAATCCATAGCAGATACAGCTGGTTTCTGTTGGTTACATTAGGCATTTGCATATAAAAGTCAATGTTCTGCAGGTAAGCGTGGATGTCATGGCCACCTGCAGTGTTTGGACTAAATGTTGGACTGTTTCTAGCCAGCTTGTTGAGGTCCTTGGGCGCCACGCTGTGTGTCTGCAGACATCCTTGAGAAACGTGTTGGCCCCATCCCCCGTTCTTTTGAGAGGGTCATGGACGCTGGCTGGCAAAGTTCTTAACAGTGGGCTCTCACCCCCCTCTTTTTCAGCAGGAAACTTTGGTGGGGGAGTGCAGAGACACTGATTGAATGAGAGGAGAATGGGGGTTTCTCTCTCAATGGTTCAGCTTGCATTCTGAAACCATATAACAGTTCTTTTGAGACGGAATTACGTTCGTCCTTCAGTTGGTGATGTTGCTGAACAGGAACTTGAATTTCAGCTTGAGCAGCTTGCAGGTGGTTTTCGTAGGCCTTGGACTTGGCATCATGTTCTTTCTGTTCTGCCTTGGCTCTTACCGGAAGACTTTCTGCCTGCAGGAGCTTTCCCAACAGCTCCTCTTTGGCGGTCTTTTCCTGCTGCTCTCTGTGCTCGGTGTCTGTGTGGAGTTGTGACATGGCCTTGTGAAGTTGTCTCGCCTCGTTCTTTATCCTCTTGTGTTCCTCCTCAATCAGCTGCTGCTGATCCTTGGAGTCCTGTGTCAGCCGATCTAGACGAGTCTGCGCGTCCTCCTGATTCCTCCAGGATTCCTTTGCTTGGAGCTGCATCCTGTTCCAGGTGGGCGACGTTCCTTTCGTCCCACTTTAGCTGGATGATGAGGTTGTGAGCGATGGCACCTGTGATCCTTGCCATCTCCTTGTGGCTGTAGCTCTGTGTTGAATCACAGGCTATGATCTTGTCCAGGTTGCCATCCCGTTGCTCTCGTTCTCGGCACTGCAGATCGTTGGCGACATTGGGCAGGAGGTCAGACGCCGGATCGTTAAGCCATGCCTCCAGCTGGTCACAGTGGTTGGCAGGGCTGGGTGATCTGGACATGTTGGCGCACTGGTGGGTGATAGTGAAGTCCGCACAATTTTAACGAGCTAAAAAAATAAAATAAAAAATATTTTAAAAAATATGGGCTATGTGGGTCTAACTGACATGATCAGCTAGTGGCACAAATTAAAAACTATTATGAGGGCCTTGCTTCGGCGGCGCAGATAATTAGTGTGGGTAAAAAAGGGAAAAAGTTTAGTGAATGGACGATTTGTTTTACCCTATTATTGGTCGCTTCAGACATTTGGTTAATCGGTCGCATTACTAATACATGTTCTCATGGTTTGTGCAGATATGGTCTTTCAGCCCAAAATAAAATAAGATCAAAATAATTAAAGTTAATTAATTATTAAAAAAATAAAATTAAATAAATGATTGAGAAAGATGAATTGCTGAAAATAAAACGAATTAAACTAAAAATGGATAAAAATAATAGATTCAAAATAAAAAATAAACTGAAAATAAAATAAGACAGCCAAACAGACAAAGTCAGAAGGCTGAGAAATGAAAAGGATAGGAGATGAATAAAGAGATGAGAAGGGGTTCTCTATTTCAGCTTAGCAGGTTCTCTACCCTAGATATAATGACAGGGCCTTACAAGGAGAGGGCACTATGGAGTCATGCGCGCTAGGGGAGTGGCTTAGCTAGAGTGGCTGGGCTAGGCCCAACTTGAGAGGGATCTGGTGCCTCTAGTGGCTACAGAGGGGAGAACTGCACCAGTTAAAAACATAAATGAATTCACTGAGGATGGAGAACTGTTAGACACTCAAGACTGACATCTAGTGTTAGAACTAGGTAGTACGCTTTAAACTGACAAAGATTCGCTTCCATACAATAATTACATCGGCGACCGCTGCGTTGCTAAGACGACGGATGTAATTTGAGCCGTGTTCGTCCGGTGCCAGTTTTGGCTTACATTACCGGGACACGCAATAAATAAAAGTCTAACGGGCTTTCTTCTCCGTTGACATAAGTTACTTGATCAAGGTTTATCTCCTTTAAAATTAAAAAAAAGTCTTACCCTCGGTGCTTGCAATTTTAAAAATCCACGTACGTGAATAAAATGGAAACATACAAAAATAGACAGCTTTCTCTATTTGTAATGGTTTCCTGGAGACATAAAAGAAGGCCTTATCAGATGGGAGTACTCACTCGACCACCACTTCGCAATTCTAAATAAAGGAATTATCATCTTTATTAGGCGGAATCAGACGGTAATACGCTGTATTAAAAGGGTTTTTAATACGATTACCTTAAAGACTGCAGTTAACTATACATAACAGGGGCGCGAGTCTGTTACGTCCTGAAAATTATACAGGAAATTACATTTTCATTCATACCAATATAAGAACAGACACAGTTATAGCTGATAGTTCTTTTCATTCACACAATGCAAAACACATTTGACTTGTTAACTGTTTTTGCTCAGAAATAATGTTTAAATCTGCCCTCGCAGAAAGGGGAAATTCCCTAAATCAGTGAAAATCTTAATAATTTGTATAATTAATACCAGTTAATTGTACTTATTATTCCATTTGAGCTAAATCAGGGAATTTCCCCAAATTCCCTTAAATTCCTGTAGTGTTTCGGTCGAAGGTTTATAGTGTTTTAAATAACGCCGTTCTCCTCCTCCCGCTGAATTCGCTACAGTGCATGTGTTAGCGTTTAGCTTAGGCCCATTCATTCCTTAGGATCAAAACAGGGATGAATTTAGAAGCCACCAAACACTTCCATGTTCTCCTTATTTAATGTCGATTTAAAGGGAGGAGAGTGGAAGATCTCAGGAGTGATGATATTCTTGCGCCAAGGTCAAAGTGCTGCTAAGTGCTCCTCCACCATATATTATAGTTATCATTTTATTATCTGCTTAGAAAATCACCATGTTTTGTGCCACCATACTTACTCATGTAAGTACTCATGTAACAGTCTTTAAATAGGTGAAACATAGAAGTTTTTGGTGGCTTCTAAATTCACCTGTTTGCCCTGCTGAAAAAAAACAGCATACCAGCAAGACCAGCATATTTTGTGTTTTGGTGCTGTATTGCTATTGAACACTAGCTAAACCAGCATCAAACCAACATCAGCACCAGCTAAACCAGCACCAAACCAGCATTAGCACCAGTCATTGTGTTTTGGTGCTGGTTTGCTAGTGACCACCAGCTAAACCAGCATCAAACCAGCATAGACCAGCATAATTCCCATGCTGGTCCATGCTGTTTTTTTCAGAAATGTGGATCCTTAGGAACAAATGGTGCTAAGCTAAATGCTAACATATGCACGACACGCTACAGCGATGGGAAGAACATAGTGAAATATGGAAAAACGGTGGCACTTTCATTTAAGGCCACAGAGCCATGTTAAGCAGTTCTTTGATCAATGTATGCACTATTTGAAGCTTAAAAAAGTTAACAATTCACTCTAATTTTACCGCGTGGAAGTAAAATGATACATAGGATTTGCCTGTATTGTTCTTCAAGAATATAATCATATTCAGTTAGGATACCTTGAGGGCGAGTAAAACGGGGAAATGTTTTGGTAGTGAAATATCACTAAGGTTAACATGGTCTACATTACCTGGTATTCTTTGATCAGACAGCTTGCAGTTTTTCCATTTCCCTTTCCCTCATCTTTTGAAGAACAAAGAAAATGTACGTTTTGCTTCACTAAGTCTGCCTGGTGTTTTATCCGTTTCACATCTTGACCTAAGCTGACCCATCAGGTATAAAAAGCTTACAGTATTTATCTTTTCTATGTGTCTACCTCCAGTTGTGTACTGAACAAGTCTGGGTCTGTAAGGTCATGGTGCTCTAGAAGTTAAATTTTCTTGTCAGATGAACAGAAGTCCTGAACATTCTCCATGAGCAATGACCATACTTTCTCTTTAGGTGAAGTGTTTAAATTTTACTTCCTTGGCCAAGCACACAACATCCAGGTTTGGGTGTTGGGTGTTTGAGTGTTGAACAGTCTGTGATATGGCTTCATTCAGAACATCAATAGGAAGATTAGAAACATGTGATACTTCCAATCTTGGCAAAAGAGAGCTGCACTGATACAGATGATATGCCATATGAAATTGATGTCTTTGTGACAACGACAGGAGTACATTCTTGAAGCAGGTGGTGTGACGTACAACTCTTTTAAAGTCCCCATATTATTAAACACTTTTTCTGGGTTTTGAAGTGTTCATTTGTGTCTCTGATGCTTCCACACGCATACAAACTTGGAAAAAAATCCATCCATACTGGAGTGAGATACAGGTTTCTGAATGTCCTCTGCCTTGAGTCTCAGATTGCACAGTTTCAAACTCGGCTCCGTTGTGACGTAACTAGCCTTGTCTTCACATTCCGTTTGTATTTCCCACCCACCACCCCACTCGCAGGTCTCCACCCACCAGGTAGCTAGAGAGCACAGAGCAGTCACTTCGCTGATATCCTCTAACTCTTATCATGTCTCACGGAAATAACAGCGCTATTTGGATATTATGGATTATACTCCCGCCTACTTTTAAAAACAAAGTTTTAACGCATGTTTATTGGAACCTAAAGTGTAATCTCATATACAGTTTGTTACGACATAAAAAGTCCTCAGATTGTAGGCGATATTATTTTCTATTGCAAGACGTTTACGCGAAATCTGATGTAAACAACAGACTACATATCTATATTTCACGGATTATACGCATTTGTGGACAAAAATGGTCATTGGATGTATTCTAGATGGTTTTCATGGATTATTCACACATCTGAAACAGACTGGATTCGATTCACGATCATTATATCAACACAAAAGGTAAGAAGTTATGTTCATATTTTGCATGTTGTCATCTTCTGTCACAAAATACTACATTTATGATGCTAGAGAATCTGTATCTCAAAATAGAGACCATACATTGATGCTAATCCCTTAAATTATACTTTTTAAATGTATAGTAATGTTAATATTATTGTTTGTAGACAGTAGGCTATATAGATATTTTTTGCAGGCTAGATAGTTTGCAGCGTGGTTTCGAAAGTTAAAAAAAAATGTAACGGCTTTATTTTACAATTCTACATGAACTAAGTAATAGTGCTTTGCCAAACTAAAAGTGTTTTGCCAAACTAACCGAGACCGGGCCTTACCGACCCGGCTTTTCTGACAAGGCAAACGTACCCCTGAGTCCCTTTTCACTTTCCCAAGATACGGTCCGGACCTCCCGCTAGCTTCTAGCAATTAGCACGTGGTCCACAAGCAGTATACATCCCCCACCGGGTCTAAATTTCTGTCATTTCCGAAAATAATGCGTTTGAAAATGTTTTATAACGGTAATATGTTAGCATTGTCCAGGGAAAACGAGTGAATTGTTGAGACTGCTACATCACAATTTACTCTGGAATCATTTTGTGTCATGACTTTCTTCTCCTGGAATGTACTTATTAGTGATACTTTTTTGCTTGATTTGTCTGTTGGCAACATAAACGTTAATATTAATTTATAAAAATAATAACACAGTATGGTCTGTACTGCTCACGATACCACTGAGCACGCGCACATGACGTTAGTAGTGGGGCATGGCCAAAGGAGCAGCAGCTCATAAATATGTAATGACCACCTCAAAACGGCACATCTGAAATGCACTGAAACAGAGGCTACTAGAGATGGGTAACAATCTTTTCCTACAAGCTATTTCCAGCAAACAACTTTTGAAACATATTTTATGCAACTCATACACCTATTTAACTTGTGGAAAAGCAGTCATAAGATGGGCACTTTAAAGAAGCTATGCTGAGCCCTGAATTGCATTGTCCACAGAGCAACCAGAGGGCCTAATTTCTCCATTAGCTCAGAATAATGCTCCAAGTAGTGGTGTTTGGGAAAAAGTTAAGTCTCGGGAAAAACCTCTTGGAATCTGAAGCCCTTTCTCAATACCAAGAACGCGAGTCCGGCTATATTGCAAATGGAATAGTGATGGTCAACCCGGATCTTTTTAAGGATTCGGGTTATTCTGAGTCACTCACTAATATGATCCGGGTTGTGCGAGTCACTTGAGTCACTTGAATCACTTGATCAAAATCTCCCAGTTCCAATCGCTAATACTAATGCAACCAAGTAACTCAGATCACGCATGCAGTACGAGTCTACGACTCCTCTGCTCGCAAAAAAGGGCTCATGTGACCTGAGGAACTTGTAAAAAAACATGCATGTCCATGGTAACATTATCAATAACATAATTGTAAAAGTTCGGTGTGTGTGTTTAGTTTCATTTCATAACGACAAATATATCAACACCACGTTTAAAAGATGTGAGGCTTTGTTGAATTGGGACGTGAGAGGAACGTGTCCTGTTTCAGATTGACTTACAAGATCCACGATAGGCTTCGGTTAATGCACCCACACAGTCACTCATCCGCGCAAGAACATGATCTTGTGAGTGAGTCCCAGACAGAGCCGCTCGCCCGCTGCACGGGTCCTGTGAGTGAACCACTCACGTCACTCTGAGTGACAAGAGGAGCCGTGTACGTCCGTCGGTGGCGGATCTTCACAGCAGCACTGCTGCAAAAGTCCTCGTATTTAAAATTTTTAAACATTTGCAGCTTCTACCCAAAACATTGTGCCAGTCAAATATTGCAACAGATTAGCCTACATGAGTCAGTGGGTTAATAACACGAGCAAGGCTTGTTTCTCCTAGTCCAGGCTTCAAGCTCTATGAGTTGAGTCACTCTCTGTGTGAATCCTCGAGCCGCCGACCAACTCATTGTCGCGCGAACGCATCCCTTTGGACTCGGACTCAGAGCTGCAAAAAATTACGAGTGAGCTTTTGGCTCACTCGGTACCCCCAGTCGACATTTGGTGATGTAAATTAACTCATTGTTTCAAGTTATAGAACATATGGCAGCTTATGCAGAGTTATGTGTTGCAATTGTGTTGTAAACATTTGAAGAGCTTTGTGTTTGATACAATTTCTCCTTTTCAAAGCAAAATCTGAGAGGACTCAACTGACTCGGGTTAATGGTCACTAAGGACTCATGGTTCTCGAGTCATTTTAGGGATCGGGTTAAATGATCCGAGTTTCGAGTGACTCGCTCATCACTAAAATGGAACAGAAGAGTACTTGAGGTCGTCATTCAGTCTTACCAATACGTGCAGTCCTGGCTATTCTTATTTTAATGTATTTTTTAAAAAAATATATCAAATGCAAAAACCCTAATATGTGCTTAGTGCAACACATGAATATGCTGATTAGCTTAATGTATTAATTACAAAGTAAAGTATGATATAAAACACATTTTTTATTTATTTTATTATAAAACCATCTATTTTAGTACTACTAAACTATAATATACGATTGTACAACATGAAATAAACACAAGAAAAACACCCAGTTAAAGTAAATCGCAGTAATTTAATACAGTGTTAAGATTATATAAAAATATATGTGATTTAAGTTATGAAACTTTACCATCAGTTAAAAGGATAACAAATAACACTTCATATGAATAATGAATAAAGAGAAATATATATCCAAAGGGAATATTTTATGTTTGACCATCAGACACCGGAGGGCAGAGCAGCTGCACTGAGATCGCGGCAAATTTCAGAAGGACTTGCCGAGATGAGGTGTATACGCTGCTGACCACCCGCTGAGTCACCGGAACTCACATATCCAAAAGGATATTTTAATATAGGCGCTATCTTTACTAACTGACCACATATTTGAAGCTTATTCATCTATATTCTCGACTAAACAGCTCTTAAAAATTAATTTTATGACACAGAATAAGTGATATTTCAAATATTTCAAATTCATTGTAGTTGCCGCGAAATGCATTCTAGGAAACTTCTCTGTCAGAAGTCCGCACAAGTCACCTCCTGATGCATCCTCGATAAAATGGGTGGATCAAGAACACATCTGGGGATGTTATGTGAACTTGGCTTGATGCGAACTTTGATTTGGAACAGTACTTGGGCCGCGACTGATGACGTTTTACAAGTCCACAAGAACACAAGTACAGACAAGAACGCATATTGAGAAACGGCTTAGTTCTATGCTCAGATATCTTAAAGGCCAGATATGCTATAGAAGCTTTGGTGTGTGAAGGAGCGACAACAAGATCTACAATATCTTACAAATCATTAAGAAGTTGCCACGCAGGTTCAATGGCAGGCACTCTGTCTCCAATCAAAAAAGGAAAAACCTCAACAGGCTCCAATTTTCATGGGCATTACCGCATGTTCTTCTTGCAGAAAATGTGAGAGGAACAGTGTGTGGACAATTTGTCTTGTCATTCAATCTGAATGGAAAGTTCTGAATATACAGATGTTCCAAGGTGAAATACTTTTTAGATGAAAAGACTGTCAAGGTCAAAGCTATCTTAACTCTTTCGCCGCCATTGACGAGGTAACTCGTCAATTAAGAGAAAACACTTCCCTGCCAATGACGAGAATTTCCGGCTTTTCGCAATACCGCTATTATACTTCCCTACTTATACAGCCCGGAAGTAGCGCCTCACGTGAAAGAGAAAAAACTTTTAAAAATCGCTCTGCATCTAATTTCTATTAAAAGTCCTTCACAAAAATGGAATTAGCCATGTTTTTTGCTCAAAATTGTGTGTTTTTGAAGAAACCTACCCATATTTGAGAGGTGATAAAAAGAGAACTAATGACGGTAGGATAAAACGTTGATTTAATTTTTGTTAATATATTTAAAGATTAAACTTTTGTGAAAATCATGAAAAATGCTGGCGCTGGCTGGCAACTTTTTTTAAAAAACACTGGAGGGGAAAGAGTTAAAAGGGCCAATACCCTCAAAGAGATCATGCATAACATCAGCAGGGAATCCTGTGCAAACATTGAAGTGTGCTCATTTTTCTGAAAACACCCCCCCTTTTGCACCAAAATGATGAGGCAAGTCATTATCTTTCATAAACTGAAGATGAGCAGAATGTAGTTCTTCAGTTTTGATGCAGAACGTTTCAGATCCAACCTCTTGAGTCTGGTATTCTTCTTTCTTCGCTGTACAAAATCTGAAGACATACTTTCCAGATACATTTTCCACAAATCCAGCAAAACTGTGAGCACCAAGATTGTCAGCCACAATACACTGAATTGTGCCCTTCACAGTTTTTCCCAGTTTTCCAATGAAAAGTCCATGTCTCTCCAACGTGACAAGCTCATCAATCAATGGTTCCAGCAATTTGTCATACTCAAAACACTTAACATCACTGCTTTTAATTAAAGCAGCTAAATTTACAGCAGAAAGAGATGACTGACATCCTTCATGTAAATTGCCTAATATCCAATAAACTCCAAAACGTTTTTTAGTTTTTTGACATGGCAAGGGGGTTGCATATCTTAAATTCATCAACATACAAAACTAAAGAGATAGGAGGTTCATAAATCAGTTCATTCTTTTGGAAGTTGAGTGAATAAAAAAACCTAAGAAGCAGCAGCAGCAGGGATTGTAGAATTGGAATGTACTGAAATGTCCTTCCATCACTCCGATCAAGCACATACTCTACAGCAGGGGTCCCCAACTGGCGGACCCCGGTCCGAATCCGTACCACAAAGACTTTTAACACAATAAAATACATAAATAGCAAACGCTATTTAACGTTATTATAAAATCCTATTTATATCAGGCACATATATGGTCAGCCCAGTAGCACTATATGGGTCCTACATCAACACAGGTTTCGAGTGCGGAGCCAGCGCGAACCATAGATATGTATATAAAGGCTAGATGGCTCGTCCGCGCTGATGGCCAATTGAGTTGAACGTCCGCATTTTGGCGGCCATCTTAGGACAGGGCACTCGCTCACTCGTAGCATTGAGTTTTAATGATGCAGGTACTTTTAAATGACCATAACTTGCTTAATTTTTTACCGATTTTCAAACGGATTGGTTTGTTATAAACGTCAAAGATGTACCTATGACACTGAACACGTATACTAAAAATAAATAAAAAATTCATGAAACATGTTAAAGCATCCATAATTATAGCCACGTTAATAACGTTTGTAAAAAACCAAACCGTTTGTAAATCCGTCAAGAATTCAGCAAGTTACGAGCATTTTAGTTGGCTTATGTCACTCACCTTCCGTCCACAGCAGCAGGGAGCAGCACTATGGCAGCACTGACCTAAGATGGCCGCCAAGTGACGACACAGCTGACTCCGCCTTGAGCCATCTAGCCTTTATATACATATCTATGGCGCGAACAGTCACAGACAGGTGTGCAGGGAAAAAGCAGAGAGCCTCATCTTGCTCGTGAGTCTGTTGCAGTTGTCAAAAGTGGGGACATTAAACACCATTACGAAACTAAACAAAGACACTTTGAAGAAACTTACCCTCAGCAGTCCGAGGTAAGGGTGCGAAAAATAAATGAACTAAAAGCCCAGTATGAGCGACCCACACTCACTCATTGCCAAACAACGAGCTATGCGTCATCGAGCCATCTATGAGTGTTCACTGAAAATACAGTGGATTTTAGGAAAGCATAACAAGCCCTTTACAGATGGGAAAATAGTAAAGGAGTGCGTGGATGCTGCATTTTTGGCTCAACGTCTAGTTGCGAGTCAGCATTCTCAACAGTTAACATTATCAAAAGTAAAAACATGTCAAGAATGATCAATGAGCATAGTTTTTTTTAACTAGGACTTTTTATTCTTTCGTCTTTTGAACTTATTTACATTTTTATAGACTTGAAGGAACAGTACAAATTAAGAGAGAAAGGGTTTCCTGCACTTTTTCAGTTTTCCAAAACTGGCAGTTTACTTTTACCTGTTTGTGTTTATGAATGATATTGATGATGATCTTTTACCAGTGCAACTTGAAGAAGAAGAGGGTGTTCAACATTCACATTTAGTTAAGTACAGACAATAAATGAGAAAGAAGGTAACATGTGATATGATTTGATTAAGCCAGAGAGGTTTGTATTCATTGATTGTGATTGTAATTCTCAGTTTAGCAGAAAAGAGCACGTTAGTTTTCCTTTTAAGTTGTTATGTGCAAATGAATGTGTGTTTTGTAGATTTAGAGATGAATTTATTTTGCACTGTTCCCCTCATATTTTTGTCAGACATTGTTACTGGATAAATTTAGATATTTTGTACCAAGCAACTGAAAGGACATACAGTAACAGAACAGCATTAAAATGAAATCCATTTTGTGAAGGATTATTTATGCTTATTCATATGAAGAAACATTATTCAATATGCTTGATAACACTATATTTTGTTCAATAAAACAAATATTTACACTAATTTCTTTAGTCTGGCGAAAGCGGTCAATTTATGTTTTTACGTCCGGACCTCGGCTGGTGCGGAGGGTTCATTTACTGGACCTCCACCAATTTTAGTTGAAGACCCCTGCTCTACAGGCTTTACTATTGAAAAATGGGCTTTGAAGTTTGCCTTCAGTTTCCAAGTAGTGGAAAGTGAACCTTGCTCACTGATTGCAGTTTGATTTGAATGTGACTGGCAAAGAAAGGTGGCTAACTCATCTACAACAACTTTATCAACCTGCAAATTTTGTTCCTGCAGTACCTGGTGAATAGTTTGATTATCAACTGGAACTGAAACTGTACAAATTAAATAATGCAACTCCTGCAAAAGGTCATCAATGGCCACACCAAGTACAAGAAACTGTTCATTCATGCTTCAAAACTAAATTCCTTTCCCATATAAAGTCAGTGCCACCAATATGGCAAATATCCTTATCAATTGCTTGGGCTCATTTCTTAAAAAAGACCGGACGTTCTCAACACTCTTGGTTCTTTTGTCAAAATAACGTGGATGGTTCAGCACAACACCATGGTTCACCTGCAAAAGCTTATACCTCTCCCAAAACAGTTCACTCGTGTCAAAACTAAATATCCTTCTCATTTAAACAGTCATTGCCCCCAAAATGATTTGTCCCTTTGGCATTGTGTAAGCACTGCAAGTCAAAATGTTTAGATGTTTTGTCACTATGGCAGAGGACCATTGAAATATCACTCATGTCCACCTTTCAGTCTTAGCCCAGTCCTTTATTGACAATGGTTACTGTACTGTTTTTTGTCTAGCTAAAAAAATTAAATTGTGTATAAAAATGAAAAAAATAAATAGGATTTTAGGGTAAGAGTAGCCTCCAAGGTTTGACATTGCACTCATACTGCCAAGGAAATTGTAACCATTATAATTCACACACATAAAGTAACTTCCATACATCAGAGTAAAAAGAAAATGTATACAGCATAATATACTGTAATATAAACACACAAACTAAAAACATGAAAATTATATGTAGCCTACAGTGCTGTAAATAAAGCTGAAGTTGCAACTAACAGCTCTTCACAGGTCTCTGTCCTCACCCTCCCTCTCCTGGCCACCGTCCTCACCCTCCTGGCCATCCACATGCAGCTGTCTGTCTGGCCACAGATTCTTGTCCACATCACAGCATTTATTCTCCCTTGCAATGCAACGAGGGAAGACACGGTGTACATGTCGCAACCATCCCTTACACTGATCTCCTGTAATATCCTCACACACATCGTTCATTGCATGGAGCAGGGACCTCTGATCTTGAGCCCGATGCTCATACACTCTCCACCTCCAAGCAGAGAAAAACTCCTCAATAGGAATGAGGAAAGAAGAGTAAGGTGGTAGGAACACCATGACCATCCTTGGATGAGTTGTGAACCAGGCCCTGATGAGCGGGCCATGGTGGAAATTCACATTGTCCCATACAATGACATATTGGGGTAGGTGAGGCCCTACGAGACCTTGCTCATTTTTAGGGATCAAATCAAAATGAAGGTGGTCCAAGAAGATGAAGGGGCTTCTGTGTATTGTATGGGCCAAACTGGGGATGTGAGTGGCCACACCATTCTCAGATATGGCAGCACACATAGTTATATTGCCCCCTCACTGGCCGGGGACATCCACCGTGTCCCGGTGGCCAATAATATTCCAATAAAGATAAGCCAGCTTCATCTACAAAAACGAAGATGCGTGAGGGGTCTCGTTTCCTTCAGGTAAAACTAAAACTTGACTAACGAAGGAGGAGTTTAGGCTTTTGTAGAGAATATAGAGAATTTTGTAGAGAATAAGGAATTGAGACCCCTCACATCCTCGTTCATCTACAAAAACGAGGATGTGAGGGGTCTCGTTTCCTTCCAATGCCATTATTCTCTACAAAAGCGTAAACTCCTCCTTCATTAGTCAAGTTCTAGTTTCACCTGACTGTCAGTTGCTGCAATAAATTTATCAAATGTTCAAAGTGTTCATATATATGGTATTCATCCTGCTATTATCTTCTTTACTAATTTTGACAATTGAATAGACTATTGTGCATGTGATGATAGGGATGGGAATTGATAAGAATTGAACGATTCCGATTCTATTATCGATGTTGCTTATCGATCCGATTCCTTATCGATTCTCATTGGGTGAGGGAATAAGTACAAATTTGTATGTTTGTATTAACTTGCTTTAATATCTGTTCAGAAGACACAGAACTGAGTATACACAAATTATGTGTAGCAACCTCAGAACAAACTTAAAAGTAGGTGAGCTTCTTCTTAAAGTAAAGGCCAGGGACCTATAGCCTAGGGCAGTGTTTCTCAACCAGTAAATATGTGATAGGACTAGGTATTAATAAAACAGAACTAGACTGACATAAAACATGCAACTTTTGGTCATGCATGCATTTGTTATTTTTTGAATAGACATGATGCTGGACAAAATACAGCAAATTAACCTACCGAAATGCAGAGGCATCTACTGTGGCAAATGGATGCAAACCCTTTACCACAAACTTAGTCACTGCTCAGCAGAGGTGGACACTAATTGAATATTTTAGTTTCATTTTCCAAGCATCTATGCTTTATCAGAGTGTTTGTGTTGGGAAAAAAATTTACTTTACTAAAAAATGTTCACTACATTCTAAAGCAGAATCATGCTGTGTATTCCTTTTATATTGCATATTAAAATTGATTTAATACCTAATTACATAAAAAATTGTGTACTTTTACTTTTCTTGAGTAAAAGTACAAAAGTACTATTTACTTAAAGCTCCACTGTGTACTTTTTTGAGTTAATTCTTAGCAAAAACCCATGTTTTCTTTCAAATGTATGTGCTCATTCATGTGTAATTACTTCCACCCCACTAATCAAAGTATTCTCATAAGTGTAGAATCTGCTATTTAAAATGCATACCGTCAAAGCGCTCTCTGGCTGAATCCATGTTGTGCCTCCATCTTTGAAATCCTATCGCCGACGAGGGACATTCCTGAAATTCAAGCTCCGCCTTTCGCGCTTTCAGACTACACTCACGCTGGCCGCTAGCTGAAGCCTCCGGAGGTTGCATGTGTAGGCGGTATATGTCATCAAGACAGTCTTTTTTCAGAATATTAACAATTATAAAGCTGACAATTATTCTTAGTTAATTGTAAATTGATGTAATATGCTTATGACTTGCGAATGTAATGCTCAGTTGATTTAAATAAACCAGGCTTGATGACGTATCCAGCCTGTGACCTGCGTAGCTGAATCCTTCGGATTTTACAACAGCCGCACACCGTGATGAACCTGCAATCTAATGCTTTGATTTGAAAGCCTGTTGAAGATATATTCTCGAGGACATTAAAACAAGTCGCCAAGGAAGCGAAATGGGGATTTTAAACGACAACGCGACAGGAAAAACATCAAGACCAAAGTCAATATTGGAGTTAGTTTTCCAAGATGGGGCTCAAGGGACACTGAAGTTGCACTTTATATCTTCTCCACAGGTAATTCAGCATATTCGTTTACATCTAACAGTCCATGTTGTAAATTTGAAGTTTTATAGTTCCTTGGCTAACTTTAGCATGATTATGCGTAACACTTGTTAGTGTAAACATGCATGTGGTTTAATGTGTTCGAACAGCCACACGCCGTCTCTCCGGCCATTTATGTAATCTGAGGTACTGAGAAAATTTTTTTCATCTTTTCTGACCTCTAGCACAAACACACGGTGACAGCCCTATTTTTAGCCTTTCATTGATAAAAGCGTCTGATCTGCGCGTCTTTCGTTTCATTTTTCATCTTTTTTCACCAATATGAGAGAAAGCTCTTACATATACACGGACATGTAACGTTTACTTAAAACATAAGCATTGTACTCTGACATAATATTAGTTCGCGTCCATTTAAACCCGTCATTACTCCCGCTCATGATTAAATGACAGGAGAGGGACTCGTCCACAGACCATCCCCTCAGTATTCTGGAGAGAAAATGGACAAAAAGAGACGGATTTAAACACCAAGTGTAAACGTAATGTGTCCCTCTCGTCCACTTGTGATATGATCAACGAAAACAAATTTTAATACCAAGTTTATCAGCCCCTGTGATATTTTTCCTCGCGTCGATGAAAAAGGAGTGTCTAAGCTACGTTTATGGTTGCTTTTGTATGTGATTTTAAGCGGACATATCATGACAATCAGACTTTTCCATGTTAAACATAAATCTGTGTGCTTTGATGGATCACAGGCAAAGGACATTGCAAATTGTTCATTTTTTTCATTGCTTTTGCTTTGTAGCTACTGGAAGCCTTTATTTTTTTTTGGGCCATTTTTGCCTTTATTGATACACAGTAGTTTGAGAGACGACAGGAAAGTAGAGGGTGGAGAGAGGGGTATGGGATCGGCAAAGGACCTCGAGCCGGGATTCGAACTCGGGTCGCCGGAAGTGCGTTTGCACATATGTCGGAGCGCTGCCCACTACACCATCGGCTCCGACTACTGGAAGCCATTTTAACCTTGGCATGACACGGCCGGGCCACCGTACGAGTTAAAACGCGTTCCGAATGGGGGGGCTAGAAAGTAATATTCAGTTGCTTGTCATATAGACTTTAACCGCTAGATGGGAGTAGATCTTACACAGTGGAGCTTTAAGTAAAATCAAAAAACATTACTAGATTTTTAATGTACTTAAATATTAAATATAAACCAAAAACTTAAAATTATGAAGTGTAGTGAAGTTAAAATTATGATAATATGCTGAATGTATGTTTTAAAAAAAAAAAAAAATACTGATAAAATACAAATACTTGAAAATGTACTTTTAAGTAGAAATACTTAAGTAGTGTCCGCCTCTACTGCTCGGTGAATTTGTTTATCCTCGCCTCGGTCATTTTATTCCTCCCAGCCTCTGTAAACGGAGTAGCTAGAGTTGCACGAGAGATACTTTCTGCAGCCTCTGAGCCAGTGTAAGAGCCAGCCAGACTGGCCGTCATTAATTTGATGGACAATGACAACGGAGATTATCCGTATAGCAAAAGTTGACATAATGAAATGGCGCTCACATTAACATTAACACATTACCTTCGGCATTAATAACAGATGGCGTCCCGTTAGCTCCGCTGGTGTTTGACTGGTGTTGTTGTGTAATAGTGTATCAAACACGCGACAGTCCTGCAACCCCGTGCAACGCGACCGTCTTGTCGTATTTTCGCGTGAAATTGATTAAACTGTTTCAGTGTTTCACGAAGCCTCGCTCTGCCCACCACTAAATATAACCAAATATAAGCCTCAATGCAATGTTTGCTGCGTTCTAAACTAAACAATACAGCTTGTGTGTGACGTCATGACACATTCGCAATGAGCTGAACCGATAAGGGGAATCGTTAAGCAGGCATGCTAACGGTTCAAAGGAATCAATTCACTTGGCACGATTCCCATCCCTATGTGATGACTTATATAATGAAATGACGCTGACACATTTTGGAGCGAACAAGCATTAGACTGAGAATCAACCAATAAGTTTAGATCAACAAGACCTATTCACTTGGAAATTGTGCTAAATGTAGGCTACCTGTACTTAACACTATGGGGTCACCCGTAGTTATGAGTCATCCAAAAATATTGTTAATGATATTCGGGCCAAGGTCGGTCGGGTCGTTTGAAATTAAGATGCAAATGAACTATTTTAAACAATTGCGGGTGGGTTAGTTAAACGTCGGTCGGGTGCGGATTTTTTAATTAATTGACCCGCGCATCACTGATTCGCATTGGCTATCCGCCAATGTGGCCGGTAGATTGACAGTGTTACCCGCCATTTGCAAAATCCACCCACATTTGCCGCGTGGTCGGGTGTTAATTTCAGGCCATGGACGCATCTAAACACATCTAAAACCCTGATTATTAGCGTATATCTCTGCACAGTACGTTTATTTAACACAGGATCACGCATGGGAAGGCATTTCTTTTGTGTTGCTTTCACAAACAAACAAGTAACAATAATGGCGTCGTCTTACTACCTAAAGGCTCATTATGCAGCTCATTATGCAAGTGTTTTGTAGCCTGGTAATACAATCCTCTGCTATTTTGCTTTGCTTCATAGACAGAGTCTGGCTGGGCATAATTGACAATCGTTTTCCTTTTCGTGGGAGGGGCTTGTCTGAAGTTTAAAATCATTGGTCAAAACGTAAGCCAATCAAATAACGTTTGGATATGATGTGCGTTAAGCGCTGGCTCAGCCGCATCGAATTTCTGCTGTAAAACACACGTATGATGTGAAAACAAACCCATCGAGCGAAATACCAGAGTTAACATGGCTATGAATGACTTTGCAGATTATGTAAATAAATCGGGCCAGAGCTAGTTGAACACTATCCTTACGGTGTCTTTCCACTCACGTCTAAGTGGAGGAACGCCCCTCTCTCCGCTCAAACTCTTCCACCAGACAGCCATAACCATATTAAACCTTCCTACCTTATTTTTGGTTAATCAGGAATGTAACCAAAGAATGTTTGCCCATGCGTCCTCCACCATTAACTGTGAACAATGAAATTCCCATCTATGATTTCTCAATCGTTTTGCACGTCAAGCTGTGCTGCACACAGTTTCTTGCTGACGATCGGTAATAGTTGATAAATTAAACTTTTCCCAAAACCTGTCGGGAGTAGGGCATCAACATAATCTCCATTCAAAATGTTTAACAAACACTTTTCTTGTTCGGGCTTAAGTTGGCAAATGGCGGTTCTCCACAACAGAGCAAATAGCTTTCTGTGCCTCCATGTCCACTACAAACTACAACCGTACATTTGGCGCTTAGCGTCTACGTCAAGGTTCTCAGCCCGCCCTCTGTTCGTTGATTGGGCCGTCGGTCTTGAAGCCGGGGGAAAACGGTTTGAATTGGAGGTATCTCAGACTGAGTACAGAAGCTTAATGAAATTTAGCGGAAGTACAAAGTCTGACGTAGTCAGGCTAAGTGTTTTGTTCTTCAGCTGTCAATAACAGATTATTCAAGAGCTTCCAGCCTCCTTGCATATTGCCTTCCTAACCAAAAAGTGACTTTGAAATTGTAAATCAATATATTATTTATGTGTAAGCAGAATGATTTTCACATCATTTTAAAGAAAAAACTCTAGACTACTAGATCATGCTTTGAAAAGTCTTGGGAAACATGTTTAGTATGGGTTTTGTGGACTTTTATCAGTCACTTAAAAAATTTGCTTGTTCAAAAACCATGCATTAACATTTTTCTCTCAAAAATACAAACATGTACATACATGTTAATCATATAATATAGTAGTCCAGCATGTGCTGACTGAATTGTTATAAGACTTTTGCCATTATTATGTTTTTAAGCAACTGAAAAAAGCACAAATGTCAGTGCAGGTCAAAACTTCTTCAGGGCCCTAAAAACTCATTAGACCCCAGAGGGTTAATAATTTGCAAAGATGTACTGACATATTGAGACTGTCAGGACTTGTATTGAGAAAAATACACTGAGGCAAGGATCCAATAGCAGATGAAACAAACTTTAATAAAGGTCAAATAATAGACAGATAAAAACCACTGGGCAGAGCCAGGGAGCAAAATTTAGATAACACTGGAGATCAACAACCACCAGGCTGAGACAGTCACTAGCACACACTCTGGAGATCACAACCGCCGTGCTGGTCAGGAGAATGAAAGTCACTAGCACACACTGGAGATCACACGCACCAAGCTGGACATAGAAAACCACCGATTCGAATCGGGGAGAGATGAGATGACCGATCGGCAATTAAGGCCGACAGGTTGCTGGGCAATGATAACGATCCATCACAGTGCTGCAGGACAGCGGGCATAACCAGAACTCTGGACAGCGATCAGCAATAAAGCCCGACAGATACAGCAGGGCGGCGGTCACAAACTCCCTCAGTGCTGCTGGACAGCGGTCACACACAGGATGAGGCGTAGCTGGGCACCGGCAGGGCAGAGAGAGGACAATTGGGACACAGAGCGGAGAGGAGCGGAGGTGCTGTTTTCCTAGTGAGAGACGTAGCAGAGACAGCAGACAGAACAGGCAGAGCAAAATAATAAATGACAAAAAAGGCAAAAAATACTAAATAATCCAAAACGGCGAACAAGACATGACAAGACAAGACAAAGGCACAGAAACTATGACGAACTCGCAAGGAGCAAAAGAACAAGGGGAGACTTAATACCAAACGAATTGAGGTGAAAATGAGGAACAGGTGAGTGATGCAGGTTAAGGAAAGCAGTAATTATGAGATCGCCCTGCTGACAGACGCACACGTTGTGACACCGTCACACAAGAAACATGTTGTACTGCTCATTTTATAAGTTATATTGTGGTTTTATGTATATTTGAGTTTTAAATAGGTTTTACATAATTTCTTAGCCATTTGAATCCATTTTATTCCTTTTGCTATTTTATGTGTTTATGTCTTTTATTTTGTTTGGGCTGCCTGTCATGTGAGTAATCACATGACAGAAAACAATGCCAGTATAAAAAGAGAGCAACAGAAGCACATTGATAGCATATGCTTAAGCTAAACCTCTGTTGGATTGTGGAGTTTCTTTCTATGTGGACTTACCCTTCCAAACACGTTTTGTGGATTACACTTCTCTTGTATATACACCGGAGGACACTTTGAACACTTGGACGTTTAGCACACTTGGACTTTTAGATTGTTTTAGGTTTGGTTTTTATATTCCCTTCTTTTAACAGTCTTAAGTTTTAGGCCCAATCCCAATTCTACCCCTTCCCCTTTGTTTCACACGTTCACGTGAAGGGGTAGGGGTGTCTCAATTCTCTTTTGGCTGAAGGGGAAGGAGTAGGGGTAAGGGCCAGATAGCCCTTCAAACAAAGATTTTTCACGACCACACTTCAGACGAAGGGGTATGATGAATTTCCAATATGGCCCATAAATTTAAGTATTTTTGGACATTAAAAAGTATTTTAATAACAAATAATCACTTGTTTTATGTATACGGTTATGTTCTCAGAAAAAAGATTTGTAAAAATCGCCATGAAAAAAGTTTGCTAATGTTATTGACCTTGTGATAGTTCCACAACATATATTTTTTTAATAATTTCATTAAATATAAAATTTTATTGTATTATTTCATCCGAGCATCTATGACGTAGGAGCTAGCAACAACTTATGATGACGTGTAACGGTCTAGTAGTGGTGTCCCACTTCTTAGGTGAATATTTTCACCTATTACACGCTGTTTCAAGGGGAAGGGGTAGGCGTAGGGGTAAGGACAAGGGGGAGGGGTATAAAATAGAATGGGGATTGGGCCTTAGTGTGTTGTTTTAAGTACCTTGTGTTTGTAATAGGGGTGTCCTCGACTAAGGATTTACATATTTGAATCAGAATTGTCGAATCTTTCCATAGTCGACCGATAGTCGAATCATCTATGTTTGTGTGCATGGGTTGGGAGGGGGCCAGACCAGGTACAAATTGGTAACTTTTATTTTTTTCCACAAGCAGCACACATAAACAACTTTCTGATAAAGTGACCAAAACTGTCTTTCAAGTAATAAACGAAGACAAAACTGACGATGCATTTATATATATATATATATATATATATATATATATATATATATATATATATATATATATATATATATATATATATATATATATATTTTTTTAGGTAAAATGTAAGGCAACATTTGTTTAATTATTCCTCATAACATTTTAAAGCCACGATCTACAGAACATCACACAAAATAGATTTTGATAACTGGAGAAAGAGGTGGTCGAGTGTTTTAAGAGGGGGGACAACAAGTTGGCGAAAGAGCTGAAGAAAGAATGAACTTCAGTTGCTACAGTCTCTCCACCTGCATCGACTGCCAGCCCAGTGCCTCCCACGATCTCCCCTGGTATTCCTCATACCAACAGTCCCACCATTTCTACTACTTCACGGACAGTCAACAGAGCCATGGACGGAGAACACGGCCCCCTCTTACCACCTGGGCCAGATTTGCACTTCCCCTTCACCAGACACGAACTTTGCAGCACGCAGGCTAGTGACGACATACTCCAGGGACTTACCATCTCTCCACCCACCGCCCAGACAACCAACATCAGTATGAGGAGCCACCAGGGCCTGCTGTATCGTCAACTCCAGAGGGAAGATGGCCAGGGCAAGATACAACTCATCATACTTCAAGCCCTGGTCCCCCAGATGATACAGCACCTTCATTATAGGTCTGAGGAGAGGCATCACGGAAAGCTGAAAACTCTCTTCAGGATCCTGGAGATAGCCTGGTGGCCTACAATCCGCAAAGACGTCTGGGCATTCATCACTAACTGCGAGTCTTAAGGTGTGGAGAACAAGGAGTATGTTGTCACCAACTCACATAAGCAACCACAACATCAGCATCATCACTGTTCATCTGCTAACATCATCCATCATCAGACCCACAAGCCGGAAAGGAGGAAACACCAGGGGGAATGGTGTGCCAGCGGAGCTGGGTGTAATAGGACTCTGGGAGGAAAGGTACTGTCTACCCAGGGGCACTCAGGCTGGTATTGGATTCCACCTCTCTATTGGATTTCCACAGATTCCTCCGGCAAGCTAGTGCTGATGTGGGCGGGCCTAGCACAAACTACTATGATACAAGGACATTTTAATGCACAGGTGCGAAGGGTACTCATTTCATGGACAATGGATGACGGTAACTTTTAAAGGTCTAATTCCTTCCCCGAGGCGGTAAGCTAAGGTGGGGAACTATGTGACACTGTCACACAAGAAACATGTTGTACTGCTCATTTTATACAATATATTGTGGTTTTATGTATATTTGAGTTTTAAAAAGGTTTTACATATTTTCTTAGCCTTTTTAATCCATTTGATTCCTTTTGCTATTTTATGTGTTTATGTGTTTTATTTTGTTTGGGCTGTCTGTCATGTGAGTAATGCCAGTATAAAAGAAAGCAGCAGAAGCACATTGATAGCACATGCTAAAGCTAAGCAAATGATGGATTGTGGAGTTTCTCATTGTGGACTTACCCTTCCAGAACGTTTGTGGATTACACTTTACTTGTATACACACTTGAGAACACTTTGCACATTTGGACTTGTAACAGGCTTGTACTTTTAGATTGTTTTAGGTTTGGTTTTCTTGTATTCCTTTCTTTTAACAGTCTTAAGTTTGAATGTGTTGTTTTAAGTTCATTGTGATCTTGTAAATGGGCCATTCTACCGAATTCGTGCAAATTGCTGTCCCGGAACCAAAAAACTAATTTAAAAAGCATTAACGTAGGAACATTTTTGATAATAAAAAAATATAAGCAAATAGCAATCAAAACCCAAAGTAATATTTGAGGTAGCTGCAGGCTTTATATATAAAATATCATCATTTATATAGTGGTTTCAATTGAGAGGTGGTTGTCCCAAACCCCAAGGTCTGAATTTCACCATAGAAAAAAAAATATGAAATAATTTTTTAATAATTTTTTATAATTTTTTAAAGAAGTATCATTTTGAATACTTTTGTTAATTAAAACCAAAAATATATTTATTGTATATTTTCAGTAAAAATCATGAATAATCATGTAAAAAAACACTGTCCCGCATTTTCACGTCACTACCGAAACATTGCATAGTTCGGTCAATAATATAATACTGCTTTAAGCCACTCCCCTCAATTTTGAACCAGAAACTTTGTCTGTGCCTCACTCCCTCGTGGTGGCATGGTGATTAGATCAGTCCCATGGTTTTAAAGTAAATGTGATCAAAAGTTTGGAAATCAGTGTGTGACATTTATCAATGTCACTACCGATCACACATTTTTAATGATTAATTAATTTTTTTAAATTTTTTCTACTGGTCATTTAGGTTTTACTCATGTTTCAATGTCGAGAACTGTGCTGGCTAACTACGTACTAATTAGCTTCTTAGCAGTAGGATCAAAGTTAGCTTAAATTGTCACTACCGAAACAGTCACAACCGAAACATTTGTTGACTTTTCGGTTGTGACGTGATTATTTCGGTAATGACAAAATGACACTTGTTTCTTTATTTTAATAAATAAATAGAAACTTTCAAGTGCACATATATTCTTTTTTAGTACAAATAATTTGTCAGTCATATTTCTGTAATGTTGTATGTGATTTGACTAGGACTACAAACTAGGCCAGATTAATTTAATTAATTCATAGTAGCTTGACTCATTATTGAGATAAATGAAGGCTATATGATTCTACCTCTGGTCTCATGGAAAACTTTCTGTGCTAATTTAGCGGGACTTTGACTGATTGCTTCATATAATATATATAACAGATAGCACATGGTATCATAGTAAATTGACATGTCATTGTTAAGTGTAGACAGGGCAGGCTCACACTAATAATGTAAATGTAAATATCTTTGGTTAATTTGTAGAGATAGCTACAGAGAGAGAGGAATTGCCAATATGCATAGACGGAAAGATGAAAGTAGAGCGGACAGACTGAGAAAATACAGACAAAGATCGAGGGAGGACCCAGAAAGGTACCAACAGGGCTCCAGACTGCCACCAATTGGTGGTATTTTGCCACCAAAATTTGAGAGTGTGCCACTGAATTTTACATCCATTCACACATGTGCGACTAGTAAATTTGACTTTTTTTCTGATGTGACAGTGAATTTGAAACAGCACATTGTACTTTCTGCATCTATCATCAAAGTATGTATTAGTAATACAGTGGAATTTTGTAGAAATGTGATTATTTGGTTAGCATGTTGATTTACGGTGTGTGCCCCTAATTTTTTTGGTTGCGCCCCTAAAATTTTCAGTTGGGGGCCACTTTGCTCCTAGTAAAAAAAGTTAGTCTGGAGCCCTGACCAAGAATACTTAAAAAAGCAAAGAGAACGAAATCAAAAACGCAGGGAAGAAGGGATGCTGCAAAGTATCAAAGAATTATCTGACAGGGAGCAAAGAAATGTCAGAAAAGAATGGAGGAAAAGACAGGACAAACACAGGAAGATGGTTAAAAGACAGTTCTGTGTGTATAGTTCTTTTTAGAGATTGACCCATATGGATTTTTTTGTGCCAATGCCGATACCGATTTTTGTTTCATTAGCCTTAGCCGATACAGGCTGCCTATTTTCTTGAGCCGATACTTGGAGCCGATACTGCTTTTGCTCACTCAGTTTACATTATAAATGTCTCAATTTAAAAAAGTAACATTTATTGAACTTAAAAAAAAACTATATTTAACAAATAGTAAAAAAGGTGATGGTTCTATGGAACCATGAACTGCACTCTCCACAATGATGAGGAACTATCAGCAAAGGATATTGATTTCTAGCACTTTATTACTACAAATATATATAAATAAAAAAATTATATAGAAATAACCCGCTTTGTCCAGTTATGATCAGCTGTTAGGCCGAGCTTTCAATGTTGTCACGGAAAGGTTGTTTGTTTTTAGTCACATGACCTGCAATCGCTTGTGGCTTCCAGCACTCTGTCTGTAAATAATGCCAGTGATAATGTCGGTGAACACAGCAGCCACATATTGGCCAATATACACAAACACATAAAATATACACGATACACATAAAACTCGCAAAAATCGGCTATCTTGCATCCCTTTAAGGTCTGAACTATCCGTCATCAGCGTAATGTCAGTGCAAAGTGCTTTTATGTGGTGTTGCTTTAGATATTTTTTGAAATGTATGTTTTGACTGCATAATGCCAATCATTTTTGACTAACTAATTACTTTTTTTAAACAAAATATGGACAATCCGATATGGATGTCACTACCGAAACATTACTGTCACGACCGAAACAAATAATGTTCTAGAAAAATAAAATAGGTTTTGTTGTCAGAAAAGATGATATAATTTTATTTAGTTAGATAAAAATTTAAACTAATGAATCCTTGACATTCAAATCTGTATCAGTGCATGTATGGCAATTACAGAGAAATAATGCTTTCAAAATACATTTCATTTGATAAACCACTCTTATAGTTTTGTTAAAATTATATTTCTAATCGATATAACAATGAAACTGTCTTTAAAAAAATGTAAAAAATATATTTAGAAGGTTAATGTAAAGAAAATCAGAATAGGCTATTAAAAACCTAATTTTTATATCAAATGTTGTTGTGTTTCGGTAGTGACACATTTTGGGAGAGAGAAAATATTTCGAAACTGTATAAAAACACGCTAGGACACTAAAGTGTCCAATCAGTAGATTAGTGTTCCTTAGATGTTCTACTATGTTTATGACTACAAAGCTTGCAGGAAAAAACACACTTTTTTCAAGAAGTTTTGAAGTGTCAATTTGCACCAATTCTGTAGAATGGCCCAAATACACTTATTTAATTTCATTTCACTTGTTTGTCTCATCATTTTAACTCTTTTAATCTCACACAGTTAAGTCTGACCCCTTTTATATATTTTGTGACACAACCAATAGGGCTGATTGTTACAACATGAGGAACTGTCAAAACATAAAACAACACAAACACAGAGAAGGAAAAAAGACAGAGCGGTCGAAAGACCGAGATCATGACAGTACCCCCCTAATGACCACCACCAGGCGGTACCGGAAGGGGCTTACCTAGTCGCCGGTAGAGATCTGCAATCATCCCTGGATCCAGGATGTCCCGGGCTGGAACCCAACACCTCTCCTCTGCGAGAAATTTGCGAGAATGCTCTCGGAGAGGCAGATCCTTGGAAGAAAGCCATACTTTCTGACCACAAATATAATGAGGCGCAGGTCGGCGGTGTCGGTCAGCAGCGGCTTTTGTTCATCTGGCTGCCTGAATTAAAGCTGTTCTAGCTCTGTTCCAAGTGTGCTTTCAGCGTTGAACAAAGGCTAGGGCAGACGGAACCGCCGCATCGGATTCTTGTGATGGGAACAGAGGTGGCTGAAAACCCATCGAAGCCTCGAAAGGGGACAAGGTGGTGGTATCAACCCGCAGAGCGAGCCCGATCAGAGAATCGAGAGAGCATGGAAGGTCGTGAGTGGCAATCTTGTCTTGAATCTCGTCTCTTAATCCTTCTAAAAACTGAGCCCGAAGAGCAGTCTCATTCCAACCACACACAGCCGCCAAAGTCTGGAACTGGATGGAATAATCCGTGACGTGTGACTCCCCTGAACCAGACGGACCAGGTGTGCTGCGGCCGCTTCCCCCTGTGCTGAGCGATCAAAGAGTTTTAACATCTCCAAACAAAATTATCAAAGGAAAGACAAAAAGGAGATTGAGCATCCCAGACTGCCATAGCCCACTCTCTCGCCCTACCCGTCAGCAAGGTGATGACATACGCCACTCGTGTTTCCTCTGCGGCGTATCTGCGGGGTTGAAGAGAAAAAAATCAGTGAGCACTGAAACAAAAATGACCGGCAGGTGTTTGGATCTCCGTCATAGGATGGGAGGGTTGGTGACATGGGGCTCAGGATCAGACGAGCGGTGAGGATTGGAAGCCTCCAGCCGCATGCGTTCGAGCCGGGTGTTGAGATCGGAGACCCAGGCGGCGAGGCGTATAGTAGTTTTTGTTGGGTATATTATTGATCATATACTATATTAATATTATATTAGGCCTAAGGCTTGTTGCTTCTACATTATGCCATGAGAAAAGGTCAACATAACCGATAAACAAGAAGACGTCATTCTAGATTAGTTAACTTTCGTTTTCTCAGTTTCCTAATTAAAACACTATACCCTGATTGTTCTCATGAGAAAAGGTCGACATAACCGATAAACAAGAGGGCGTCATTCTAGATTAGTTAACTTTCGTTTTCTCAGTTTCCTAATTAAAAGAGACCAGGTGCGATCCTACGACTATACCCTGATTATTCTCGCCACAATTATTTTGAGAAACAAGGTCGAAACAACCGACAAACAGAGTACGTCATTTTAAGATTAGAGAATTCGTCCAGCTGTACTTCGCTACATTAACAATAAGGTATCTGTGCAAGCTAGGCCAAGGCCATGGGAACCAATAAGCAGAATACATCATTTTAGATATGAAGAAGGATTCAGCTGCACATCAAACAAATAAAATTAATTGTGGCAGACCGAGACCAATGAAAAGAATGTACGTCATCTCAGATAAGAAGTGTTTGATCTTAGTGTATAAAAATGGAGTCAGATGTTGGGAGGGCGGATGATCTTTGAGCACCTTTTGAGGGGTATTGATTGTCTCACTTTGTTGGCTCGAGCGAATAAAGTAATTTTTGTTTGGCACCTGGAACCTTTGTCTCCTGAGTATTTTTCTTATGAAGATTCAAGCTAAGACTTTTTTGCCACAACAGGCGTTCCACTTCTCGCAAGGTGGTAGAGAGCTGAGCGTCCTGTTGTCCCAACCAGGCCCCTTGTTGTGCCAAAGCAGAGCGTACGTTGTCCACTTTCGCTGGATCCATCAATGGCGAGTTCATCTGTCAGGACTTGTGTTGAGAAAAATACACTGAGGCAAGGATCCAATAGCAGATTAAACAAACTTTAATAAAGATCAAATAATAGACAGAGAAAAACCAATGGGCAGAGCCAGGGAGCAAAATTTTGATAACACTGGAGATCAACAACCACCAGGCTAAGACAGTCACTATCACACACTCTCGAGATCACAACAGCCGTGCTGGTCAGGAGAATGAAAGTCACTAGCACACACTGGAGATCACACACACCAAGCTGGACGTAGAAAACCACTGATTCAAATCGGGGAGAGACGAGATGACCGATCGGCAATTAAGGCCGACAGGTTGCTGGGCAATGATAATGATCCGTCACAGTGCTGCTGGACAGCGATCAGAAATGAAGGCCAACAGATACAGCAGGGAGGCGGTCACGAACTCCCTCAGTGCTGCTGGACAGCGGTCACACACAGGATGAGGCGTAGCTGGGCACCGGCAGGGCAGAGAGAGGACAATTGGGACACCGGAGGGGAGAGGAGCCGAGGTGCTGTTTCCTAGTGAGAGACGTAGCAGAGACAGCAGACAGAACAGGCAGAGGAAAATAATAGAAGACAAAAAAGGTCAAAAAATACTAAATAATCCAAAACGGCGAACATGACATGACAAGACACAGGCACAGAAGCTATGGCAAACTCACAAGGAGCAAAATAACAAGGGGAGACTAAATACCAAACGAATTGGGTAGAAAATGAGGAACAGGAGAGTGATTCAGGTGAACGAAATCAGTGATGATGAGATCGCTCTGGTGACAGACGCGCACGTGAGGAACTGTCAAAACACAAAACAACACAAACACAGAGAAGGAAAAAAGACAGAGCGGTCGAAAGATCGAAATCATGACAGACACATGTACTTAGACATTTGCAATTTGATGAAATGAATGAGAAATTCAATTCGTTTGTGAAAAATTGCCAAGTGGTTTGGAGGTATGTCCATGTTGTTTTGAAAATATAATTTCTTTTTCAAGAAATGAGCCAAAGCAATTGAGAAAAATTGTAATCATAAAAATAAGTTTTTATTTAATTTACAGAAATGTATTTACTTTACACTAACAAGACTTACTTTTAAATTAAATCAACCAAACTTTTTACATTAAACTGATGGCTAGACAGAAAATTAAATGTTTTGAGTTAGATAAAATATAACAAATTCTTTAGAGAAATGACATGCCTTGTGCACTTTTTTCAGTGCAGCACGGAACATAATTTGGTCTGTGCTGGCTATAAACAAACTGACAGTGATGTATGCCATGATTGATTTTGAAGTAAAACATCCTGTTGAAATCCTTGATTTCCTTCAGCATAAAAATCTGTGTGAGAGCATGTGACAGACAGACAAATGTATGCGTTTGTTGGTGTTTGGTGGTGATTATTCCTGTGTCCACTACTTCGGTCGAACGGACATTTTACTTTGCAGTTAAACTGTTACTGTGTTTTTATTGCTGTGCTGTCTTAATGATGGTATTACGAGATGTATTCATTCAGAAAAGGACACCACTGAAGGCCTAGATGTGAAATGCACAGACCGGCACTGCATAACAACTATGCACATATGTATGTTTTTTCTATTTCTATATGGTACATTTGTATTAAAGCCATAGTAAATGCCAATTTAAAAAACTAAATCTGCTTAATATACATTATCACAGTTAATTAAAGAGATATGTTGAGGAATAGCCACATTCCTGGTAAAATCCAATCTTAGTTTTTATTTTAGTTCAGTTGTTTTTTCTTTTGTAGGTTCTCTGTTCCAATGGCCTTGTCTGATGATGCCGAAAAGCAACACGGGCCAGATGAAGTACGAAATTGCCAGCGAACTTTATTCAGCGGATCTTATGGGGACGTCACCGGAAGGTCCGCCAGCCAACGTTACAATGCGGACCAATTGCAAACGTCCCCACAAGGTCCACCAGTGAACGTTACAATGTGGACCTAAGAGGACGTTCGCAATGTCCTGTCACCAAAGGATTTGTAAAATCATGAATCAGAAATTAGGGGCTAAAATAGCGAATTACAACAAACAAACTATATATATATATATATATATATATATATATATATATATATATATGGGTCAGCAGCCTTACGTACCCTCTCGTCACAGAGCGACGGCTTGTGGTGCCATCTTAAAAAGGGAAGAAAACATCGCGTAAATTCTCTAGAGCTGTTCCACATCTGTGGAATTATCTGGCGGTCGCGACACGATCTGCTGACTTTGTAACTGTCTTTAAGAATCATATAAAATCCCATCTCTTCTGCCATTACCTCACTTCCTAATATAGGGTTTACTATTCTTTATCTGTACATTCTTACATACATTCTAAACGAAAATTACTAACTTACCCTTGGCTATGTATACTTTGTTAGACTTGATGAGACATTTCTGGTGCACTTATGTATTGCTGTTCTTGTGTTGCTATAATTGCTTCTATTGTTTACTGTACCTTATTTGTCGCTTTGAACAAAACCGTCTGCTAAATGATTATAAATGTAAATATAATAACAACAAACCTACAAGTTTGTTAGGAATTATTTATACAGGTAAATCAAATCTTATTGTACAAATTTACTCTTGGTTATATTTAATTTATGTCTGTTCATTATACATTAACCGTAAGCCATTGATATCGGTATATTTTAAATGTTATTCTACTTTTTTTTCCGGAAAAACCATAGCGCCCCAGTAGAGGGTATGCTTTGACGTCACTTTTCCACGTGACCATGCCGGAGCACACCCTGTTGAGGGGCAAACGTTCAACAAAATGGCTGGTTTTCATAGCGGCTACTGCGAAAATGCCAGTAAAACTGACTATTATCAGCTTACATTGAATTTAGTTGGAGTTGACAGCAGAGGTGGACAATACTGTTACATTACAAGTTACATTTTCCAAGCATCTGTGCTTTATTAGGTGTTTGTCTTGGGAAAAATGTTACTTTTTTTCACAACATTCTAAAGCAGGGGTGGGGAACCCAGGGGTGTATTCCAGAAAGCTGGTTATGTGACTTACCCGGGTAAGTTTAGGAGTAAGTAAGCGGATAACCTCTGCTTTCGGTTCCAAAAACGGAGGTAACTTTCGGGTTATGTTAGTAACTATAGCAACTGACTCTCTGAAGATAACCTGCTCCGGAGCAGGTTATGTTGCAGGGTAAGTTCATTTTAGTTAATGAAACGAGGCTCCGGAGGATGTCTGTGCATGCGTGTACTTGTGATTAGTGTATATGGTACATTTGTATTAAAGCATATATTTTGCATAATATTACAATGTTAAAGCATTTATTTTATTACATTTACATTCTGGAATATTTATTGCTGTCTTAGAAAATGTACAATATTTTCTTTAAAGAAACCATTTTTAATAACATGGATTTATATTTGTGATTGGACTAATTACTATACATTTAATAATTTCCGTTATTAATATATATCTCAAAATATCAGTGAATGTATGAAACACACTTTCACCATTTAATTAATGTTAAAAATAAAGTACATTTCCAAATCAATTTTGTCAATTCATAAATAACCTCATCACTCTCTTTCACTTACTAGAAAATTTTAGATGAATCTTATAATAAGTTATAAAAAATGTGTCTGCAAAGAAATCTTAACATATGTTACTTAAGTGACAATGTTACAGTAAATATGTATAACAAATAGAAACACATGATGCCCATCATAATAATAATTACTGTGGGACAAAGGTACCCCTGCCTGCAGTCTCTTGATTGGCATGGGCATTTAAAACTGACCCACAGAATGGCACAGATGAAGCACGGGCATGATTTAACACTGACCCACAGAATGACAAGTAAAACACAGACTTCATTGGGTAACACCCACTGAATCACAGACTTGGCATAGTGGTCAGAGATCTTCTATTATCAGTTAGAATCATGTACATCATGAAATAAGATTATAAAAAGATATGTCATAGTATCATGCACTTCAGATCCTTAGCCTCCTCTCTACATTTGATATATAGTTGGTATTTTTCTAAATCACCTTTTTTCTTTCAAATGAGCCTTTTGCAGCTCCTCTCCTGAGCTATCAATTTTGAGCCAAAGGGAAGTTGAGATATTTGTTTATATAAGATGATACAGGACATATTAGAACATATTACAATTGGCACTAACATTTCTATTCTCTACTTCTGTCACAGCAGATCCTAATTGTCCAATGCAAATGAATGATCATTCTTAGTGTAGTATACTGAAAAGAATTACACAAAATTATTGAAAATCCATAAGGACTGTAAGGAAGCTATGATTAAAAGAGGGTGCATTAATCTATCAACTATCAGTAAATGTTAAAAAAGATGGTGATACAGTGTCTTACAATGGAAAGTCCAAAAACTAAACAGGGTCATCCAAAGGAGCAGAAATAAAAATAAGTACAATATAGTGAATATTATCATAGTGCATTTTATATATAGCTTAAACAATACAATCAGAGGCCTTCTTAAAAATCTGTAAATAAGCTGTATGACAGATTTATGCACTTCATGTGCCACAAAAGATATTCATAATGACTATATTTAAAATCATACATAAAACCGATCATAAAAAATTAATTTTGCCAGAAAGTATTGTTCAGTCAGGACCACTTTGTCAAATAAATATTTATTAAATTATATGCATACAGTTAGTGTTGGCGGTATGGTTCTGTTCTGGGCGAAGATTTCACTCGCCTGTCCATGCGCTTGCATAGACAGAGCCAGGAGAGCAGCGGCTAGAAAATAAAATAGACCCCCCATAGAACAGAACAACAAATAGGCTAATCATACATAGTATTAATGTGCAAACTTACAAGTTCGATAAAATAAAATAAAAAAATAAAAGTGTAAAATAATAATAATAAATAAAAATAAATAGATAAAAAAATAGAGAGAGGGGGAGAGAGAGAGAGGGAAGAATGAAGATAGCGTTAAATTGGTACAAACGAACAACAGGTGGAGTCGGGGTTGGAGGAGGGAGTTTGAATGGCAGCAGCAGCAGCGACAGGAGCAATGCGCTAGAAAGCGGCTCAATGAATGGGAATTTAAAAGGTCGGTTGTTACGGATGTCGTGGATGATTGGTGCGCGTCATGAACAGCTGATTATCAGCTGATGCATGCTTGACTGACGTGGCATGCCTGAACTAACCCGATGCTTGATGTTTATAATGTTACTTCTCATTTAAAAACCATGGTGACTCGTGAAATCTGGGATCCACTGACAATGCCTTTGTGTTGTTACCGTGGGCGCGCATTAACTCTGGGTTACTTTCAGAGGGTTGATTGAACTAACTCTTAAACTGTGTTTTGGAACCGACATACCCTGAGTAAGCAAGTTTGGGGTTGATCAACCCAAAGTTCAGGGTTAATATGATGGTAAGTTAACCCTGCTTTCTGGAATACACCCCTGGTCCTGGAGGGCCACTGTCCTGCAGAGTTTTGTTCCAATCCTAATTAAATACACCTGAAAAATCAAATTAAAGTCTTTAGGAATACTTGGAAATGAAATTCAGGTGTGTTTGATTAGGGTTGGATCTAAACTATGCAGGACAGTGGCCCTCCAGGACCCACTCCTGTCCTAAAGCATAGAATCATACTGTATTTTTTTATATTGCATATTAAAATTAATTTAATAACTAATTACATTAAAATGTTGTACTTTTACTTGAGTTAAAGTACGTTAATGCACTTAAATATTAAATGTGAAACAAAAACTTGGATTTATTAAATGTAATAGAGTAAAAATTATGATAATTGGCTTTGAAATGTATGTTTTCCAAAGAGAAACACTGATAAAATACAGATACTTTTAAGTAGAAAGTAAAACCTCTGCTTGATAGTGACCCTAGCAACTTGTCAACCCACCTTTGGTCAGTTGACGTTGGAATGAACAATCCATTTACTTCTCCTTACTGTGTTTTTTGGCAGTCTGTAAAAGGATAGCTCCGAATTCTTGTTAAATCTGTTTGTAGGTCACATGCATGGCCGGACTTACCATTGGGCTTGATTGGGCTTGAGCCCAGGGGCCCCGGCCAATAGGGGCCTCCATGCTTGCTTGCTTACGTTCGTTTGATTTGTTTAGTCGTTTTCATTTTTTATTTTACAGCCTAAGAGCCTATTGGTTGGTGCGGAATTGTTTGGTGCTGCATTTAATTCGTTAATATATATATGTCAGTCATCTTGTTGCTGAATATGACGCGCTGAGTTTACCGCTTTTAAAAACCATAGTTGCTAGTATAATAGCGAATACGCGAAATTGGAGTCATGAATGAGGTTTACAGATAATGAGAAAGAGCAACGCTAAAATAAAGCGCTCAGTATGAAAAAGATTACTAGAGTAGGCTATGGTCTTGTAATTAGTTTTTTCTTGTTTGTTTGTAATCTAACGTGATACGCCGTTATACGCAATTTACCCACTAATGGTCAAGGATTTCCGTATACCCATTTAAAAAAGCGTTGAAAATACTTAACAGTGTGTGACAAACCTTTGACACTTTCCTTCATAAATTGACATCTGAATCACTCACCATTCGCATGCTCCACTTGCTTTGGCGGGTTTAACCTCATATACAGTCGGCTATTTGGTATTTGGTGCATTTGACTTCATGCGGCACTGCGCGATCCGATCATCATATGAAATCAAATTATCACGGCACAAAGTGACTGTAAAGCAGACGGGTGTATTCATGTTGTTCAACAAAAGCCAAAAGAATGACATCAGAGTCCTGCCGAGCGATTCGAGAAATCACACAGAGAAGTCTGCTTTCTAATCACTCTCGCGGTACTTTGACATAACCAAGCGGTCTACGTAGCGCCAAATGAAATCCAATCTGCTCGCAGTCTGCAGCTCACACGACACTAACCAAACAGTCCCTGTGGAGAAATAAACGAGTGAAGCAGAGCTACGAAACATAACAAAATCCGGAGAGTTAACAACGCACATGATTATATCAACATTTAAATCATCAGTCCAGTTTATGACTTCATCTGGAGGTGAGGATTCACTAAATTATGGCCATGTTGATGTCCTGATGGTTTTTGATATAATCCACTAGCTAGCCTAACTTTCCTTTAGTTTCTCTTTCAGCATGTTTGCTAACAGATTAAACTTCTGAAAAGTGTTCATTTTTATATATACGTTCAAGGTTTAAATTTATTACGTTCATATCAGACGCAAAAATTAATTAATGATCGTCTTCTCCACTTTGGTTTTTGGTGTCTAATATTACATGATGGTCTTTTCATAATTATTAAATTACATCCTAAAATCTTTTGTTTTTCATTGTTAAACACTGCACCACTTAGGCTATATGCACAAAATACACTTGTTGATTATGTTTATAACATTATATGGTGTGTAATAAAGTGAATGTTTATCAAGACATATCATTCTTTTCTTACGCCAAGTCTTACACAATGATTTTAAATGTTGTTATGGGGTATTTTTTAATGTGCATGATTAATTTGGATTTGTGACATCCCTAAAAATACATGATTTAATTTTAGACTGGGCTTATGTTCTGCTATAGAGACATAGGGGCAGTTTCCTAGACAGGTCTTATCCTAGTCCCAGACTAAAATGCATGTTTGACGCACACCAGTAATGTTTTTTGTAAGGTTTGTTTGTAAAACTACTTGAATGCCCTAATACATACATGGGCAACATACGGCCCGGGGGCCGGATCCGGCCCGCATAGGGCTTCAATCCGGCCCTCGCGATGCACTCGCAATTTCGATGAAACTGTCATGGTTGCAGTGTTTCCATACATTGATTTTTCAGTGACAGAATCAACACTGGGTGCCACATAGATTTTTCATGATTCCCATTTACACTTTTTTTTACCATTTAAAACGTCTTAATTCATTGCATTCAGCGCTCAGCGTGCCTCGTCTCTCTCTCTTTCTCTCTCTCCTTACGTGCAGCACCTCAACAGCGCGCGCGCGCCCCCGCACCCTCCCCTCTCTCATGTTGCATGCAGCGCAGCTTTCTCACATAACAGTGAAAAGTATTTTAACTCCACGTTCCTGCGTGTACTTTCTTTTTCGCGTTATTAACGTCAACAGTCACGGATGTTATAACAGAGAAGACGGATTATCATATTCATCATGACTTAACAAAAGGTTAGCAGTAGTGTTTCCCACATATACCCGTTCGGGTGTGAGTCTGTGTCCGAGCTCTCTCCCCACCTATGATGCGGTATGCCCGTGCACATGTTCTGTAGTAACAGCAACCGTGTATTTTCTCATATTTTTGAATTTGCAACAAATTGTCTGCGACATAGAATAAAACTACCACTCGTATTTAAAATAAAAAAGCGCTCATAACACAACAACACTGATGAGAAGAGCAACATAAGTACAGCCTCAATGTAAATGTATGATGATTTTTTCAGACGATGTCGCGTTTTTAGCAGCAGTTAAAGAAAGAGCTGGTTTGATTAAAAAAAAAAGAGTTACTGGGTCCTGTTTAGTCACTATTTTATAGACAACAGAACAGATAATATGTAAAAAAATAGCATTCAGTTGTGTTAAAATGCAATATAATGTGACAAATCAAAGAGTAAAACACGACGCAATGATGTCACATATATGCTAATCGGGGTGTGACGTCATCACCGCCACAGTCTCTCAAAATCCTGTGGGAAACACTGTGGTTGTCAATATAAAATATAAAAGAAATAATAATAAATCGTGTGTGTGTGTGTGTGTGTGTGTGTGTGTGTGTGTGTGTCTGTTGCTGTAGTAACCATGGTTTTATTGTGGTAAAAGTGTAGTAACCATGGTTTTTTGGTCAATTGATTACTATGAGCAAAACCATGGTTTTACTACAGTAACAATGGTTTTTTGGTCTTAACTGTAGTAAAACCATGGTTTCTTTTCGTAAGGACAATATGCAGGGTAGGAAATGAATCCTTGAAATTTAATCCAGTTATTGTAATGTTAGAGTAGCCTAGGTCAGACAGGCCTAGCAAAATTAAATTTCAGGCCTTGAAATAGGCTGTCAAAGTAACTGTAGAGGAGCCTTAATTAATTAATTTTTACCAATTAGTCATGTAACTATGTCTAATTGCAGTTTTCCCAAGTGTGGCCCTCCGCTTACTTTGGCAAAGTAAATGTGGCCCTCAGTCTAAAACTGTTGCCCACCCCTGCCCTAATATAACCTAGCAACAGGCCTAGTGCTGGATTAATCTAAACCCTGTCGGGAAACTTCCCTTAAATATAGTTCTATGATATATTTTTTATTTTAGGTTGTTTACTGTATGTGTGCACTGAAGATAATTTACACAAGCTGTCACTGGGGTGGTACCCTTTCAAGTAGTACACCTTTGTACCTAAAGAGTGCATATAATGGGTACAAATGTACTTATATCTGTACTTAAATGGTCAATATTAGGAACCATTTAAAGGGTACCGTCCCAGTGACAGCTTTCGTTCTGATAGTGTAGGGCCCAAAATTTATTCAAGCCCAGGGGCCTCCACCCTGTTAAGTCCTCCCCTGGTCACATGTGACGTCACCTTAGGCGACAGGCCTGCGGTACGCCCACTGAGTGGCAAAAGACAGAGCGGCAGCATTTGTGCACAGTGTGAAATCAGCAAAAACACAGTGAAAAAGCGTCAAAATGGTAAAAAGCTGTTGTGCGATAGACTGTACTAACAGATTTAATAAGAATTCTGAGCTATCAATTTACAGACTGCCAAAAGAAAAGGAAGGAGAAGTAAATTGATCGTTCATGCCAACGTCCACAGACCACAGGTGGGTTGATAATTTGCTAGGGTCACTGTCAAACAGAGGATTTACATTCTACGTCAAACAGAGGATTTACATTCTACTTAAAAGTATTTTTCAAGTATTTGTATTTTACTCTTGTTTTTCTTTGGAAAACATACATTCCAAAGCATATTATCATAATTTTTACTCTATTACATTTCAGAAATACAAGTTTTTGTTTTACGTTTAATAATTAAGTACATTACCATACTTTTACTCAAGTAAAAGTACACAATTTTAATGTAATTAGGTATTAAATAAATTTTAATATGCAATATTGCAGAATACGCAGTATGATTCTATGCTTTAGAATGTAGTGAAGTAATGTTTTTCCCAATACAAACAACCTAACAAAGCATAGATGCTTAAAAAATGTAACTAAGTATTGTCCACCTCTGCTATCAAGTCCAACTAAATTAATTTAAGCTGATAATAGTCAGTTTTACTGGCAGTTTCGCAGCATCCGCTATGAAAACCAGCCATTTTGTTGAACGTTTGCCACTCAACGTGACGTCAATGCATACCCTCTATTCTCCTGTGTTCATTCACTCTTGCCTGGACCAAAATGGCGGGGCCGTTAAACTACAAAATAGTGACAAACGTTTTTGTCTACGTCATCACAGTGCGACACTCAGGACTTGTCCGTTCGAAGTGGATGTAAAGTCTGTTTAAAAAACTCGTCAGTTCTCTTAAACCGTTTAAAGACTTTTGTTCTATTTATTTCTTATTTATACATAGCTTTACTGGATATAATGTTGTTACTTCATCATTACATATGCCGGGAAAAGTTTTATGTTTGGAACCACACCACCGAACGTACATGTAAACGGCACTTGCATTTGTGACCCTCCACTGTTATTGCCGTGTAGATTTTTGAGCTATTTTATTTAAAGTATTGTTCTTTTCTTGTGAGGAAATATCACATCATCTTGGATTTAAAGTAAAACGAATGGACAACGAAACACCACAACATGCCCCTTGTTACGACGAAGGATTGTTGCAACCACACGACACCTTGATCTCCGAGTTATTTGATTTTATGCGTATCGAATTGGAAACCGAACCCGCTGGTATTGACAGAGAGGAAAGGACGTGTTCTGTAAGATGACTTCTTGTCTCTGTTATTGGTGCTTCTCAGGATTATTACGTAACAGTGACTTAAAATTGTATTACTTTTGCAGAAAAATGTCATGCGAAAGCAGCGTAACTGGGAAAGAAAAGTGGAGACGAAGAAAAGTAAAAGAAAAGAGGAGAAACAAAGGAAGAAGCTCAACAGTCAAAATAAAGGTGATATTTTTCCTTTAAACACTTTGGTACGGCTGTGCATGGCTCACGCTGTGAAGAATATTTTATTGGATTGTGGACATTTAAATTACATGAGAACTTTTGTTTTGTCCTGTTACCTTATTCAAAAATTCCATAGTGTTGTATCTTTACAATTTAGTTATATCTTTACTTGGTTTTCTCTATGGAAATATCTACAGAACCTGGTTCAAAAACATAAAGTAGTGGTCGCAATATTAAACTCATTTTTTGTGATGAAGGAAACAATAATATCTATTTCCTTTAAACAGAATTATATCTGGGATATTTCCGGTGTTTCTTTTTCTAATCCAAATGTTTTTGCGTCTGACTTAATTTTCTTCAGTTGAACAAAAACAGCTCAAAAAAATATCTCTCAACTCTCTAAGGTCATACTTTTTTCTAGTTACATTGACAATTTGTGTGCTTGCAAATATTGTTTAATAATATATCAATGTGGCATGGTGTGAAAATATTAGGAGCTGCCTAACGATAAATCGCAACTAATCGTTTGCAGAATAGAAGTTTTTGTTTACTACATATATGGGTGTGTGTATTTTGTATAATAAGTTTGTATTAATACACATGCATGTATATTTTTAAGATATTTGCATATACACATGTAATTATTTCTTAAATATATACATGCCAGTGTATTTTTATATACGTAATTATAATACACAATACACACACATTTATCATATAAACAAAAACTTTTATTCTGTAAACAATAAGTTGTGATTAATCGTTATGCAGTCCTAGAAAATATAAACATGATATCTTAAAATGAACTAATCAATGACTGAAATACAACTTATTATATATTATGAAACATTAGCCTGGATTTTACAGACATGGTCATATATACTTATTCTTATTATAATATAATAACATGTCTTAGAGGCTGTTTACACTTGGCATTAACATGCGTTTTCGTCGATCGGATCACAAGTGGACAATGTTAATGCCATATGTAAATGGTGATCAAAACGTTTTGAATCCGTCCACTTTCGACCACTTTCAACCACATTAAGAGGTAGTCGAAAACCTTTTCGATCGGATTGCTTTTGTAGTGTAAATGCACATGTGGTTGAATGTGTTCGAACAGCCACACGCGACCGCCTTCTCTCCGCCCATTTATCTTATCTGAGGTACTGAAAACAATGTTTTACATCTTTTCTGACTTCTGGTGTGAAGACACGGTGAACAGCGCTATTTTTAGCCTTTCATTGATAAAACTAAAGCAGCTGATCTCCGTAGTTTCGTTTTGAAAGCGTGTAAAAGTTGCGCGAAAATTCAGAGAAAGCTCTAACATATACACGTACAAAACTCTGTGCAGCATGTTTACTTGATACACAAGCAGCGGACTCTGACATAATATTAGTTCACGTCCATATAAACTCACAATTACTCCCGCTCGCGTTTGAATGACAGCAGAGCGACTCACCCACAGTCTCGACAGACCATCCCCTCACAGTATTAAGGACAGAAGCGGTGGAATGTAGACAAAAGAGACGGATTTAAATACCAGGTGTAAACGTAATGTGTCTCTCTCGTCCACTTGTGATCCAATCGATGAAACACATCTTAATACCAAGTGTAAACAGCCTCATTGTCAACAGTCATTGACCAATTTGTCTGTTTTGCAGATATTTATGGACCGCAGCTAAGTAAGCGTGTCATTAAAGCAATTACAAAGCAGAGACTGGAGGAGGCCAGAGATTCAGGACTGCGTCTGTGTGTGGACCTCAGCATGACCGATCACATGTCACATAAAGTGAGCTGTGCAAAAACACAACACATTATGAGTTCTTGACTACGGTCATGTCAAAATTTTACAATGCTGTAAAAACAATGGACTCTTTTCTATAATAATTATTTCTTAAAGGAAATCAGCCGTCTTGCAGGTCAGATAAGGCGCCTCTATGGATCCAACAAGAAGGCTTTACACCCGTTCCACCTTTTCCTGACAGATTTGAAAGAGGAAAATCTGCTGTATAAAGAATGTGTTAGGATGAATGACGGCTTCCAGAATTATTTGGTTGTAAAAGATTTCTTAACTTTTTTCCTCTGATTGTCACTATGTTTTGATTTAAGTGTATCCCTTAATTTTAACCTGTTCATTTATTAAAGAAAACTAAAGTAAAGTTTTGTTATAGAGATGACTTATTATAGTTTCTGTGTTTGACAGATTGATGTGACGGGGGAGAGTTGGTGCCATCTATTTCCCTCAAATGATGTGATATATTTAACCCCAGACGCAAGTGAAGGTTCGTATCTGATATACTTTGCTTTTTATTAAAGGAATGTCCCAGTTTCGTATATGTAAAGTAGGGTTGTTGCGGTGACAGAATTTTCCCACCGGTTAATCAGCGCGTGACAAACTCGGTGATACCGGTTTCACCGGGTGGGAGGGGCTTATAAATGCACAGAAGTGCGCATTTTACTTTCACTTTTGAATTAGATGCAACTGTTGTTTAAATCCAGCGCTTCCGTACGCTGCGTTAAATCGCGTATGAATTTGCGTGCAAATGCGAGTGCAACAGCTGGTTTAAGTGCTTGAGTCAATGTGCGCAGGTACTTCTGACAGAAACCCGCCAGTCCCAAGCAGAGCAACCGGCTATTCCTCCATAAAGCGCTGCTTGAATAATGGGTTTATTATTATTCTTAATGGAAAAACACAACAACAAAACGATCTTGCCTATATTAAACATCATATATGTATCTTATAACAAAAACGAGTAAGCACGCAGCTCCTGCCTTCGTCTGCTCGCCGCAGTCTGACAGGAATAAATGAAATCTGACACCCGCAGCCGCTGCTCTGTGATGACGCGCGTTCAGCTCTGCTGAATTCAGGCAGCAGACACATTCAGTTGTAAATGTTTGCTCTCTCTAACGAAACTAAAAGATTTAATTACAAAAAAATATCAAAACGACGGTGAAAGACGGTGTCGCGGTGGGCAAGTGATCTAACCGGTGAGAGGCTGAAGCACCGGTAATCACCGTTTCACCGACTATCGCAACAAGCCTAATGTAAAGGTCTGTCAGCATCATTTTTTTTCTTTACAGCTAACTTTCAATTTGCAATCCGTATATTTTGTCTCTCTATTGCCACCTCTGTTTGAAACTTAAAATTTTGGTTATTTGTGGATTAAAATAACAGAGCAATTTTCTGTATGTGGAAAAAGTGTCATCCAAAATAATATATCTGTTGCATCAGATCAGGGCTTGACATTAAGCATTGTCATGTGGTCATTGTCATTCGGACAAGTAAATTTGTCATTGACTTGTTTGAGAAAAAAAGTGACTTACATGGCAGGGCTCCAGACTGCATTTTGCCACCGAAATTTGAGAGTGTGCCACTGCATTTTATATCCAGTTGCACATGTGTGACCAGTAAATGTAACTTTTTTTGTGATGTGACACTGAATTTAAAACAGAACATTGTACTTTCTGCATCTAGCATTAAAGTATTTATTAGTAATACAGTGGAAATTAGTAGAAATGTGAATATTTGGTAACATGTTGATTTACGGTGTGTGCCCGTAAATTTTCTGCTTGCGCCCCTAAAATTTTCAGTTGGCGGCCACTGTGCACCTAGTGAAAAAAGTTAGTCTGGAGTAGGGCTGTCACTTTTAATTCGATATTCGAATATGCATTCGAACATGACGTGAAATATCCGTATTTGAACTATAAATAAACCATCTGGTTTTTAAAATGCCATGGGTAGCGCATTTTTTACAGTAACACCTCGTAAAAGGAAGGAGGCTGAGAGTGAGACCGACGACGGCAACTTTGCGCTAGAGAGGGAATCAAATTGGACCAACATGAACCTCATTTTCATGTCAAGATAGAATTATAGTTTGTTTATAAAATGACATATTGTTTATAGTGTTAAATATTATAGCAGAATAAAAAGCTTGTGTTAATATGTTCGCATTATGAAATTAGCATATATGAAGATAATTTCATCATTTTTACAACGGAATAGTAAACTTTATATTAAACAACAACAGCATTTGTCTTGTAAACGGATTTGAAATGATCATGTGCTGACTGTCGCGCGTCACACAGACGACAGAGTCAAGTGAGCTCCGCGGTGTGAGATCTGCTTAACTTAGTGGTAAGTTTAATTTCATCTCAAATATCAAATGGTTTGTGCTCTCTATCATTAAAAACGGTCAAGCAAACAGCACGCGCAGAGATAGTGTACTTGTGAATGACGGCTCACAAATGCGTGGGATAGGCTATGTATGTGTGCTTGTGGTCAATGAGATTCTTTCTCACAAACACGCTCAAGTGCGGGATATGTGTGCTTGTCAATGACGGGCATTAAATACGTTTCAGACCATTGCCTTGTGTCATACACAATACTTCTAGATAGGACCGCTCAGTCTACAACATGCTATAGATTAGCCAGAACGATAATTTCCACCACTAAAGATAGCTTTATTAGCACTCTTCCAGACCTGTCCCAAATGAAACGTGTAGCAGATAACCGTGAAGATCTGGATATTATAATAGAAAACCTGAACAATGTTTTCTCTAGCACGATGGATGCCGTTGCTCCCATTCGAAAAAAGAGAATCAAAGAAAAAACGCCAGCTCCATGGTATGACCATCATACTGCAGCCCTTAAAAAAGTAGCTAGAAATATGGAAAGAAACTACCGAAACACAAAGTTAGAGGTATGGCGTTCAGCATGGAAAGAGAGTGTTCAACACTACAGAAAGGCTTTAAAAACCGCCAGATCTACCTATCTCAGTACGCTTATTAAAGAAAATCATAGCAACCCTCGATTCCTGTTTAGCACAGTTGCGAAACTGACTAGAAACAAAGAACAAACAGAAACCAATAGTAAACTCCAACACAATAGTAACGACTTCATGAACTTCTTTACTAACAAAATTATGTTAATTAGGGAAAACATAGAAACTACGCAAGCAGCCACCACTCTACCCAATAGTACATTTAACACTAGATTATCATACGAACATCTTGAGTCATTTAAACCTACTACAATAGAAGAGCTCTCTAAATTAGTAACGTCATCTAAATCATTGTCCTGTATATTAGACCCCGTTCCCACAAAATTACTAAAAGAGGTATTTCATGTGGTGTCAGACACGGTACTAAATATCTTTAACTCGTCGCTAGAATTATGATACGTTCCAACAGCTTTCAAACTAGCAGTTATTAGACCGCTCATTAAAAAAACAAACCTTGACCAGGGAGATCTTAATAACTTTAGATCGAGTAAGCACTCTTGCGGCGGCGTTTTGAACCAGCTGTAGCTTGTTTACCTGATTTGCATTGCATCCCCCGAGTAACGAGTTACAATAGTCTATTCTAGAGGTCATAAAAGCATGGATAAGCTATTCTGCATCTGATGCAGACAGCATATGGCATATTTTTGAGATATTTCTAAGATGGAAGAATGGTGTGTGGCAGACGTTGGAGATATGATAATCGAAAGATAGATTGCTGTTGAACATTACCCCTAATTCTTAACCGTGGAAGATGGCACCACCGTGCAGCCATCTATTGGCAACTTGTAATTTGACATATTATGTTTGTAGCGATTTGGTTCAATAATAAGTATCTCAGTTAATGTCTCCAGGGAACTACACTAACCTTTTCCACTGGTGGCACTTGCGCTACCAACTTTTTCAGTTACTGGCGCAAAATATGATTTGGTCGCACATATTTTTTTCAAGTTATATTAAGGCGCTCTGGATAATAATGAACAATAATGAAACTGTATTGCATACAGATATGCTTTTTATTTTACTTGCCATCTTTTAAACCAAATGCCGCCTTGTTTTCTTAAACGTTGCAGTGTTTCCCACAGATCTGAAATGTACTTGGTGGTGGTAGTCGGTGAAAAGGGCAATTATTACCCCCTGACAAATAATGGTCTACTATACATGTGACGTAGAACTAATAATGTGTGACACAACACAATACTTTGATTCGTTGAAAATTAATATTAATTTCACATTATATTTCATCAATCTAACCACCCCAAACTTTCTTTGCCATTAACAAAGCTGACACTGTTTGTCAAAGCACCACGAAAACACTTACTGTTTTTGCACTGATATATGAAGCAATTAGACCCCTTTTATCAAACTCAATATAATACAATACTATGTATAGTATATTAATAGACAGTGCAGGTCTATAGATTATAAATGTGACTGATGTTATGACTGATGTTATAATGGTAATAATTTCTATTAGATAGGCACTTTTACTGCTTTTGCTCTATCTTTCTATTTTTCTCTTGCCGATTGAAAAAGCTTAATCCACTCATTATTTCAGATTTAAAAGTCTACTTGCTGTCCCGGTGACAAACTTTACATTGCTTTGCTCGTTCAGTGCAATTGGCTTGACATTAGCATTGCTTTTTGCTACAATCTCTGTCCAAACTTAATATGGATATGGTTTTAGAAAAGATATGGTTTATTAATAATAAGATCATAAAAAAATGTGAGAAAGCAAATGCAGCGCGTGGTCGTAACAAGAACCATCGCCATAGAAACCGAAGGCACGCTGAAACTGCACTCGAGCTTTAGCGCGGTAGCGCTCATGGCCGTTTTCCGATCGACTCGGGTTATAAACACAACATTAATCAGATTTGGGACCCAAAGTAATTAAACTAGGACCTAACCGGACCCGACAGACCATTTAAAATATAAACCCGGAACCATACGGGTCCCGCGTCCTCAGTGAAGAAAGACCTCTGCTCAAGTTTAGAAACATGGAAGACACTGCGCTTGCGTCGCGTCGCACCCAATTCATTGAGAAACAGCTGAGCACGCAAACGCACACTGATAGGGAGAGACACGACGTGCTTTCACGCAAAATGAAGCCAACGTGTTGATGGCTCAGAGCATGTTATAAAACGTATTCTTAAAATCCACATTTCTGTTTTAATAAATGCTCATAGTAAATCATAGCATATTGTCTAAAACATTAGGTAGCACATTTGCGACCCATTAAAAATTAGGGTCGCAACGGCAGTTCAAAAGGTCGCATATGCGACCATTTTGGTCGCAGTGTAGCTCCCTGGTCTCCTAGAGGTAACATATATAACGAGAATAGGATAGGGCCTAAAACTGATCCCTGTGGTACGCCGTATTCTACGGGGGAGTGATATGACTCTTCCTCATTGATATAAACAAAGTGATATCGATTGGTTAGATACGATCTAAACCAGGCTAACGCCTGACCACTGATGCCAACATAGTTTTCTAGTCTATTGAGTAAGATTCTGTGATCTATTGTGTCAAAGGCTGCACTAAGGTCTAGTAATATAAGGATTGAGATTTCACCACGATCGGCTGTTAACAGGAGGTCATTTGTAACTCTAAGCTAGGGATGGGCACGAGTACTCGATTGCTCGAGTTCTCGAACGTGGCATCAATGATTGATCACGAAACGATGATCATGTGGGTTTATTTATTAATTGTGGTTATGGCAGCATATAGATGTCTGGTTAGCATTACAAGCGCCTGTGGTAGTAAAGACTGGGTCTGGAGATGCATGTTTGATGTCGTGTTGAGCTACGCAGACAGGCGTATGACATAACATTACCATGCATGATTAAAAAACACACCGATGCGCGGCAACCCGCTGATCTCGCCGATCCTGTGAAGCCGGCAAACCTCACATCACTGAGGCTCTATGGTTTAAAAGGATGCCATGATTTTCGGAAATGCAGTCGGTCAGGTGCAAAATGTACCGGGCCGTCAAAAGTTCAATGGATTATCATGTCATATTTAAACATCAAATGTCAAGAGATACCAGAGAGCCATACGAGCATTAACATTACATCTTGAGTGAGAACAGGTAAGGGGACGACACGACACAGCTAATCGCTAAAATGATAGCAAAAGACTTAGGGCTCTATTTTAACGATCTAAGCGCATTGTCTAAAGCGCACAGCGCAACGTCTAAATGGGCGTGTCCGAATCCACTTTTGCTAATTTAACGACGGGAAAAATTGTTTTTGCGCCGAGCGCATGGTCGAAAAGGGTAGGTCCTTTTGTAATGGGAGTATTTTGGGCGTAACGTGCAGTAAACCAATGAGAGTCACAGCTCTCATCCCCTTTAAAAGCAAGTTGCGCTGGCGCTATGTCTAATCCCTATTTAAATGACGGACTTTGTAAACTGAAAAACTAAGCGGAGGAAGACGATCCCCAGTTTAAGATTAATGTTAAATAATTGTGTTGTTTTTCACTTGTATTGAAATTGTTATTTTTTATTAAAACCTTTAAAACCCGTTTTCTTTTAGTCATGGAAGTAAAAAGCAGGCTTGTAATTGCTTTAAATGTATGGCTATCCAATATCATCAAAACATAATTTACAAGTATGTAAGAAAAGGTTTGTACTCTAAAAATACTTTATTTGTAACAAACAGGAGATAAAGAAATTACAAACGGCTCTCCTCACGTTTCAGCACTTTGGACAGCGTTTTTTTTTAGCAAAGAGTTTTTTAAGCATTACTTACAAATGTTTCTCATCTCACCATATCCACAGGTACATTATATACAATAAATCCGTGAGGTAGCATTAAAAAAAACATTTAAAAACAGACGCATTTGTTCAAAGCAAAGCATTTATTTACTTACCAGGCTGGTGAAGCAGCTCTTTGCGCCTTAACGTCTCATAATCAGTCCTCATTTATAAATATGTCCAAGAGACTCAATAATAATCTTTTACATTCAATCCTTTAATCTTTCATATTTAAAAGCATTTTTGTGCTGCTGCGCATTCATGTAGCCTACTTTGTGATAAGCAAACCCGCGTTGTCCTCCCGTTTATAGGCGCATTTTACTAATGCGCTCTTTAAATAACATAAAACACATTGCGCCATTGACTTTAGACTTTAGACCAGGTTTTTGTTGGTCAATGGCGTAGTCTATTTTAGTTGCCTCAAAATAGCAACGCGCCAACAATGCGCCTGAACACACCTCATTTTCAGACCAGAACGCCCATGGGCGCAAAAGGGGGCGCAAATGCATTTGCTATTTAAACAACGCGGCGCTAAACGTGAAAATTAGGGTGGAAACTAGCGAAAGACACTTGCGTCGCGCATTGCGCTGCATTGCGCCGGGTGTAAGATAGAGCCCATAAAGCTGCTTAATGTTATGAAGCTTGTGCTTTGACTGGACGTGTTTAAAAGCACGCTGTTTATGGTGCACATCCACAACGGGAGTTAAACTTTCTGTACAAAACTTAGTTGAAAACTTAGTTGAAGTCTTGCATTTTGTGCAGATATATGTTGTATAATCCATTTATGTTGTATAAAGGCTTAATATTATGTAGAGTGTGTCATATAGAAAGCGCTTCAGTTTGTGTTTATTAACCCTTTGGTTTCACTTCATCATGCAGCTTTTCCTGTCAGAGGTTTCTGTTAAAAACATTAAATTAATTAAGAATCTAGTATGTGTTCATTGTTCTGTCATAGTTTCTTCAAAATTAAGATTTATTGAGTGTTTTTAATAAAAATATTTTCATTTTCACCATGACGTATACGCCCCGCCCATTTGATTGCCCCAACCCCCAGTTAATCGAGTACTCGTTCTTCAGACCTTTGGATTAATTGAAATGAAAAAATGAGATAACTGCCCATCCCTACTCTAAGCGGCTCTGTCTCTGTGCTACGGTGGGGCCTGAATCCTGATTGGAACTTTTTATATGTATTATTATTCGCTATGAATGTGCGTAGCTGGCTTGCCACTACTTTTTCTAATATTTTAGAAAGAAAAGGTAGATTTGAGATTGGCCTAAAGTAGGGCTGTCACTTTTTATTCGATGTTCGAATATGCATTCGAACATGACGTGAAATATCCGTATTCGAACTATAAATAAACCATCCGGTTTTTAAAATGCCATGTGTACCGCATTTTTTTACAGTAACACCTCGTAATAGGAAGGAGGCTGAGAGTGAGACCGACGACTGCAACTGTGCGCAAGAGAGGAAATCAAATTGGACCAAAATGAACCTAATGTGCATGTCAAGATAGAATTATAGTTTGTATATAAAATAACATATTTAACACTGCTATAAGTGTTAAACATTATAGCAGAATAAAAAACTTGCGTTAATACGTTCGCATTATGAAAATAGCATGTATGAAGATAATTTCATCATTTTTTCAACGCAATGTAAACTCTATATTAAACAACAACAGCATTTGGCTTGTAAACGGATTTTAAATGATGATGTGCTGACTGTCGCGAGTCACATAGAAGACAGAGTCAAGTGAGATCTGCTTGATCCCAGATATTCGAATATATTCGGATAAATTGCATGATATTCGAAATCCGTTCGAATTTGATTTTTCTCAAAAGTGACAGCCCTTGTCTAAAGTTATTAAGATCTCCCTGGTCAAGGTTTGTTTTTTAATGAGCGGTCTAATAACTGCTAGTTTGAAAGCTGTTGGAACGTATCATAATTCTAGAGATGAGTTAAAGAGATTTAGTACTGTGTCTGACACTACATGAAATACCTCTATAAGTAATTTTTTGGGAACGGGTCTAATATACATGACGAAGATTTGGATGACGCTACTAATTTAGAGAGCTCTTCTATTTTAGTAGGTTTAAATGACTCAAGATGTTCGTATGGTAATCTTGTGTTAAATGTACTATTGGGTAGAGTGGTGGCTGCTTGCATAGTTTCTATGTTTTCCCTAATAACCGTAATTTTGTTAGTAAAGAAGTTCATGAAGTCGTTACTATTGTGTTGGAGTTTACTATTGGTTTCTGTTTGTTCTTTGTTTCTAGTCAGTTTCGCAACTGTGCTAAAGAGGAAACGAGGGTTGTTATGATTTTCTTTAATAAGCGTACTGAGATGGGTAGATCTGGCGTTTTTTATAGCCTGTCTGTAGTGTTAAACACTCTCTTTCCATGCTGAACGCCATACCTCTAACTTTGTACTTCGGTAGTTTCTTTCCATTTTTCTAGCTACTTTTTTAAGGGCTGCAGTATGATGGTCATACCATGGAGCTGGCGTTTGCACAAGGCAATGGTCTGAAACTGCATCGCTCTGGGGTGATATTTCAGTGTCATTAATATTGAGTCCGAGTGGCAGAATTAAGTCTAATGTGTGCTTACGAGTATGCGTGGGCCCTGACACGTTTTGTTTAATACCGAGATAATTTAGAACATCCATAAATGCACGTCCTACTGCATCTTTTGGGTTATCCACATGGATATTAAAATCACCAACGATAAGAGCTTTATCTACATTGACTGTAAGCTCAGATAGGAAATCTGCTATTTCTTTAAGAAAATCTGTGTGGTGGCCCGGAGGCCTGTAGATGGTAGCTAAAATGAATGAAAGCTGTTTGTTGTTACAATCAGTTATTTTCATATTTAACAGTATTAGTTAAAACGAATTGAATTTTAGTTCGGATTTATGGTTTACTTTAAATATTTTGTTGTATATTGTATCTACCCCACCCCCTCTCCCTTTTAAACGAGGAACGTGTTTATAATAATAGTCTTGTGGGGTGGATTTATTTAAACTGATGTAATTGTGCTTTAAGCCAGGGCTCTGTTGAACAGAGTGCATTTAAGTTTTAGTCAGTTTTAATTATTTCATTGATAATAGGTTCTTTACTGGTAAGCGATCTAATGTTAAGAAGGCCAAATTTTATCATTTGAGTTTCATCTGTTAATGTATTGTGTTCTAATGTTATGTTAAGGCCATCTCTCTTTATCAGGTCAGGTCTTCCCCAGAAATGCTCCAATTGTCTATAAACCCTACGTTATGCTGAGGGCACCACTTTGACATCCAGCCATGAAGAGACACTAATGTACTGTAAGTTTCATCCCCCCGGTAGGCAGGGAGGGGACCAGAGCATATTACATTGTCTGACATTGTTTTTGCAATTTCTTACACCTCTTTAATAGTATCTTTGGTGATCTTCTACTGGCGAAGTCTGGTGTCATTCGTGCCGGCGTGAATAACAATCTTAGAGAACTTACGTTTAGCATTAGCCAGCACTTCAAGTTTGGATCTAATGTCAGACGCTCTGGCTCCCGGTATACAATCGACAATGGTGGCTGGTGCCTCAATGTTAACTTAGTATAGAATCTCCAATAACCAGCGCACTTTTAACAGATGTCTCAGCTGGTGTATTGCCGAGTGGAGAAAATCTGTTTGATATTACTACAGGAGCGTAATTTTGGCGCCGAATGTGACTATGCTGCCTGACAGTCACCCAGTTAGTCAGCCGCTTGACTCTGAAGTCGGAACCGAGCCATGTGTATTACGCTTAACACTAGGCGCACCCGAAACAGTGTTTGTAACATTAACATTAGCGGTCTTACTATGCTCAACTAGCGTTCGGATGCGCCCTTCTAGTTCTCCAACCTTCTCCGTCAGCCTACTTCAATACACTTAGCACATTTAAAACCCTCTATGCTGACGGATGAAGCTTAACTGTACATGTGGCAAGTAGTGCAGGTTACAATAACAAGCGGACTCTTACCGTTTTCATGCTGGGCAATGGCGTCTCCATTCACTCGAACGCGGTCCATGAAACTGCATCGCGACAGGTGCTCGCTCGCAGCACGCCTCGGTTGCCTGCGAACGTCTGTGGCCAGGGTGATGTGAGGCACGCTGACTCTGCGAAAGGCCGGGCAGCACCTCCTTCACAGCTTCCCGATCTTTTGATCTTAGATCCAAAATAGGCAATTTTTGTGATTAGTCCACATCCGATGTTTTTGAAGCTATGATTGTATTATGGTGCGCAATATAACATGTTCATGTTTTGTGTGTTAACAGTATTTTTTACACAATTTACTGGCTGTTTTCAACGTCCTAAAAACGGGCTGATGTCTTCCTTGTTCAATGAAGTTTTAGTTTTTTTATGATATTTTTGTCTTCCGGGTTTAAACTCCATATCGTGTAAACGTCACAGGCTGTGACGTGGCAAAGCACTGTAGTACATTTTGACCGTCGGTGTCTCAATTATTATTTATCTACCTGTTTCTTGACATAAATGTGAGCGCCACCATCTTTGAGCTTTCCTGTTTATTGCTTTTGGTGAGCCACTAAAGCTAATGGTAGTCGATTGCGAATGACACAAGTGTGCCATTTTGACTGGCTGTTTAATGTTTATTATGGAATTCAGGAAGACCGACATAATTTGTGCAGTTAGGGGTTGCCATAATAACTAATACAAATGCAGTATATCTCTACAAAACATTTGTTTTAACCATAATCCATGCACAAGAACTGAATGTGTATATGGCACACATGCACTCATGATCTGTATTTACAAATCCATCCAGTAAAACCTTTTATTTTTTTATTATCTTTTTATTGAAAGGAAAATTCCCATCACATACATTAGGTACAGCTTAAGTTGTTCAAGTACATAGGTAGGGATGAATACAAATATTTCAGATGACTTTGTCAGTATTGCCTTTCTGAAATTTCCTTTTACGGACCAATACTTTTCCAGTTGGGAACTATTACAAAGTAGAATAGAACCGGGAAGCGCATCCCTTCAAGTAATTAAAACCATAACATAAAAAGAGGGCAGGTCTACACAAAACACAAATACAGTCAAATGAAATCAGATCTAATTGGTTTAACATACTCAGTCCATTTAGTCCAGGGGCCGTATTCACAAAGAATTTTAAGGCTAAAAGTAGCTCCTAACTGGCGAATTTAGGAGCAACTCCTAAAAATACTGGGCGTGTCACTCCTAACTTTAGGACTCCTAATTTTTTTCACTAAAAGTATTTCACGAAGCATTTTAGCCCTAAAAGTAGCACCTAAGTCTGGGACAGCTTAAAAGAAGTCGAGAGGACTCCTAACTCACTAAGACCTATTCACAAAGGATCTTAAAATGCCTTAGGTGCTGATCCTCCTTAACATGGACAATTTCACCAACTCAAAAGCATTGCACATAACACTTAAAAGCACACTTTAATGTAAGCATATTGTTTATGACATTTGTTTCATAATTCATTACACTCATGACAAGCAGGAAGTTTTTTAGAATTACATGAAACAATAATGAAATTAAATATTTAATATTATAGGCATATCTGTTGCCATGCTAGTCTGTTTAAATGCTGCAATCTCAACCCTCTACTGCGATTGTAATGTCTCGCATTCGTCCGGGGTCCGCGACATAAGCGGGAATGCTGCATTGATCTGCAACAAATCCTCTCCCCAGTGATGCGCGGATTGATCCGAAATGAGCGGATGCATGTGGTCACCCGCGGTCACGAGTCATCCAAAAATATTTTTATGATATTCGGGTCGCGTTCGCCGGGTCGTTTGAAATAAAGATGGCAATTAACTATTAAACAATTACTACTTAAAAAAATGCGGGCCAGGGAGCGGGTCGGGTACACTATTTATTTTTTATTTTTTGCGGTCCGAGTTGCGGGCGGGTTAGTTGAAAACGTTGGTCGGGTGCCAGTTGTTTTGTACATTGACCCGCGCATCACTTTCTCGCATGTCTCACGCTTAGTTTTGCTTGATATCTCAGTGCCGAATTTCCCTTTTATTACGTGTCTTTTTTCCAGCACCAACTGGACCAGCAGCAGTAACTGATCCTGCATCCATTTGGGCTTTCTTTTTCGTTTTGGCGAAAATGTATTTATTACATTAGGCAGGCTTCTTTAATATGGGCAACGTTTCCTTGCTTTAAGTAGTCTATTTAGGCTAATAGGATGTACATTAATCAAGCGAGTGTTAATGCAATGTCGTTTTATTATTAGGCAATTGGCGGTTTTCATTTGTATTAGGCTTGATTTAATTTAATTTAAATTAATTCACGACTTTTCTTTTATATATGCATTTCGATGGGATTACTATTATTATTATTTTGTATAGGACACAGACATATTTCGATATTGTAATTATCTATTATTATATTGTATTATTATTGTGATTTGGTGCGTCTGTGTTATGTTCCGCATGACAGCCCTGTCATCTAACAACCAATCACCGTGGTCATTGCGAGGCAGCTCGTGCATGAGAATTGACGTCATCCGTAGCAACGAAGACTCACTCTTAGTTTAGGAGTTATAATTTTTCCTTACTAAAAGTAGGTCTGAAAGGCGTTGTGAATAACTTTTAAGAGAAAACTCCTAGCTAAAATCTTTTAGTGCGATTTAGGAGTACTCTTAGTGATAAGATAAAATGCTTTGTGAATACGGCCCCAGATCTTATAAAACTTTTCTTTTTCAACTTTGAGGGAAAAGGATATTTTTCCATAACATAAATCTTGTGGACAATTTCAACCCATTCGTCAGTGGTGGGTGGGTCTACTTTTAACCATTTCCTCATAACAGAGGAAATCTTTTATCGTTAGTGTTCCATGCTTCAAATTCTAGATTACCCAAATACACAGTTTCGAAATTAAATAGAATATTTACAATAAATACATTGTTAATGTGTTTATGGATCTCTTCCCAGTAAGGTCTTAATGTCTGGCAGTCAATATGAAAGTGATTGGCTCCATTAGAACCACAGTCTAAAACAGGCATCTCTGCTACCTTGGTATCGTTTCTGAATGGGTGTGATAAAATATCTCTCAATGTTTTTCCAGCAAAACTCCCGCCATGTGCTTGACCCGGTTGATAACCATTGTAGCTGGCATATTTTCCCCCAGCTCTCCTGTGTGATTATCATGTTTACTTCCTTTTCCCACTTCTTCCTTATGTAATCTGTATTGTCTTGTTTAGATAGTTGTATAGCATTATATAATTTGGAGATGATTTTGTTGCACAGTCTGGGTTTAGTTAATGATAAGAACACTTCCAAAAACCTCGGCTCACTTGTTCCCAATACCCCTTTAAGATTTTTGTTAAAATAGTCTCTCACTTGCAGGTATCTAAAAAAATCATCTTTTCCCAGTTGATAGTCTTTCTGTAGGGTTTCAGAACTCTTGAATTCTCCTCTGTGAGTAAATTAATGATAGGTAGTTAAGCCTTTTGAGATCCATATCTTAAATCTGTCATCAATTCTGTTTGGTGCAAAGTCTGAGTCATAGGCACACCATCTCATAATTTTAGATGCTTCTCCTAATCTGCGGATTTTGACTATTGCCTGCCAGGACTTCAGAAAGCTGCCTGTTATAGAATCATCCAGGATGGCTTGTTCTTCCAGTAATTTGTTGTTATTGGGATTCCATTTAGCATCGTACTTTCTATTTCTTTCCATGCTGCAGTGTATGTTGGTGAGCAGAGGCATACTAAGGGTCTCAGTTGGGCCGCATAATAGTAATCCTGTAGGCAAGGAAGGCCCATTCCACCTTTCTCTTTTCTTAATTGCAGTGTCTTAAATTTAATTCTGGCCCTTTTTCCTTGCATTCCTATAACATTCAATAATTGAATGTTATATTACTGAATGTTATATTATATGAATGTATTATAACACAGGATATTTTTAATTTAATTTAATATAATAAAATACCTCAACACATATTTAGATAACATGGTATTTTATCAAATATTTAAAAACAACCAGTGACTTTAACACAATATAGAAGACTTTAAACAGATATTTATTAAAAAGGAATAAACATTTAATTCCCTTTAGGTTAACAGATCTTACCATAGCCGTTTATTTTCGCTAGAATAATGTTAGACTCTGAGGTAAAACGAAATGAGAAACACACATTCTATTCGCTTTAGGTAAACGTAATATCTTACCACTGCTGTTTAGTCACCTATCAAAAGCTTCTAACATCATATTCTCTTAATAGCGTAGACGTGTCAGATCGGAAATCACTCAAATCTATTTTCCTTCTCATATATTTAAGTTACAACCTGAAGAAAGAAAAAAGAAACGCTAAAACAATGTTAGTCTATGAAGTAATTTTTTTTTTAAATGACTTGAGTTCGCGCTGAGCACAAGAGCAGGCAGGTGCTTGTGAAGAGCGAAGCTGGCAGAAGCGTGTCCAGAGGGTCGCTTGCAGAGGGTCGCGCGCATTTCAGAAGTGCACATTAAAGGATGGGTTTATTTATGCTTTCACTTCATTTCCTGACAGTTTCACTTGTTACGTGAGGATAATGACTGACAAGAGGATGCCGAAATACATACAATACAATTACCTAACTAAATCTGAGACAAAGCAAAAACATCAAAATATTATTTCCTACCCAAGATAGCCCGACGGGCAGGGCAAAGATACATTTTGGTAGCCCGACAGGAATTCACAATAGCCCCGGGACGTCGGGCTAGCGATTTTGCGAGCCCTGATCGAGGCTGGTGGATCATAATTAAATTTTAATATTTGAGTTTTGTTGATATTAATTTTATAACTCGAAATATGACCAAATTCTTCTAATAATTTCATCAGTTTTGGAAGTGTCTGAGTAGGTTGAGTTATGCTTAACAATAAATCGTCAGCCAATAAGGCCAGTTTCTGCTCTCCAGATTTCATTGTTACCCCCTTTATATCCGATCTCTGCCAAATTAGTTGACTCATGGGTTCTATAAAAAGGGCAAAGAGGAGCGGTGATGCACAACACCCTTGTCTTGTTCCTCTTTCAAGGATAAATGGATTTGTTAGATCTCCATTAATTTTTATTCTAGCTGTTGGTTTATTGTATAGGGCTGCAAATGTGTCAATTATTGTTGTATGGAAGCCAAATTTTGAAAGTATCTTATATAAAAATGACCACCTCACAGAGTCGAATGCCTTCTCTGCGTCTAAACTTATTCTCAGTGTCTCCAATTTCTGTTGTGTGATTTGTCTCATAACGTGCAATGTTTTCCTGATGTTGTCTTGGGTCTGTCTTTGTCTGACAAAGCCAGTCTGGTCCTTATGTATTAATTCTAGTAATATCAGTTCTTTTCTTTTAGATAATATGGAGGTGAATAGTTTATAATCATTGTTTAAAAGACTTACGCGGTAGGTCCCACAGTCCAATTTGTCTTTCCCCTCTTTCGTTGTGATCGAGATCATTGCCTCCTTCCATGGGGGGTATTTTTGTTTTCCAACACCCAATTAAATGTTTTTAATAATATTGGAATTAGTTGATCTTGCATTGCTTTGTACCATTCTGTGGAAAAGCCGTCTGTCCCTGGGGACTCCCCCCCCCCTTTCATTCTCCTGATTGCTAACTGAATTTCTTCTTCTGTTATTTTAGATATTATTTTTCATTTTGTTCATCAGTGATCTGTGGGAGGTTAATCTGGGCCAAAAAGGTATCGATTTGATTGTCGTTACTTTTCTGTGGCTGGGAGTATAATGTTTTATAGTATTTTACAGGAGACTTTAATATGGAATTAATGGCAAAAAATCTCCCCTTAAAATGCTGTTGGTCTCGCCTAAATTAAGTTTTAGTTAAAGGAACATGACTTGTGAATTTTTTTCACTTTAATCCATGAATTATTTTCAACCACCACCAATAAAATTTAAACATTATTATTTAGGAAAAACGGTGTTTAAACCCGTGGAGCGAACAAGAAAACATATGTTTACATGCTCATTCGGCAAATGATATCTTTTTCATTTAGTTTTACAGTTTTAAAAGTGGCAAAAAAGTTCTTAAAATCTAATGAATACTGGTCTCTGTAAAATGTATATAACTGCAGATGACAGCAGATTTGATTCAGTTCACCTACTAAAAAATAGGAGAAGCGATGATTTGTGATTGATTGGGGCTAACAAAATGACTGCCACACTCAAAATTCACCAAACCAAATGAGCACTTTATATTAAAGGTGCAAAAGAGGATGTTTGTTTTATACATTTTTGCAATATTACTTGAAACTGTCTTTACTAAATGATAAAAGACTATTTATTAGCTGCACTGAAAGTAATATTATTAATATACGTCATTTGTGCACAAGATAGTGCCTTAAAAACATCACCCAATTGCTCATGCGGTCATCGCATAAGCGATTGCCCCTCTGGCTTGTCAATCACTGCCATTACGATCCTTGTGAGAGACGTGCGCGCTCCAGTAACTAAACACAGGCGACGCATGCGCATAGCGCATGAAACTCCGTCTTAAGTTTTTCGTTTTGTTTTCATTGTCGATCCTGCTTTCCTCCTCAAATTTGTACCACGGTAGAGAAGAAACTCGAAGGAGGACGCAAAAGAAAGACTTTTTTAAGCCGCTGGGAATAGGAGAAAATTATCAGAAGAACGTAATGTAAACAGAGTCGTTATTGGAGAAACATTTCAACGATGGAGAGCAATGAAGGAACAGAGAGGTGTCAAGACTGACGCGCAGTTTGCAAAATTCTTCCCGACAGGTAACAGTGATTATTCTTTCTTTGGGGAATAATTATTGTTGTACTGTTATTCAAGTATATTGACGTTGTTCTTGTACTGTAGTTGTAAGGCAGTAACCAGTCTGCTACATGCTAGTTGAAATGGTAGTAGCGTAGACTGATCTAACGTTTTAACGTCTTATTTGTTTATTATCACCATTTCACATAATGAATCCACTGACGCGAGTCACGCGACACAGCATATGCCGGTGTTAAACAAACACTCGTGTTCAAATATTCGTGCACGAGTTTTGGAAGGCGTTCCCTAGAAATTAGCTGTGAAGGAGGGAGGCTGTTCTTACGAATGCGCTCATTTAAAAAACTCAGTAACCGTTTTTGGATTCTCAGTCTGCGAAAAACATCCTCTTTTGCGCCTTTAAACTAAGCAACACACAATGTGCAAGTCATAACCATATAACTTTATTTTGTATATAAATATAGCCTATTATTGTTTATAGACGTCAAATATCAATTGATTTTTTTTCTCTTTTTATTAAAAACTGTCACAGCAAATATCACGCAGGCTTCTACTACTTACAAACATGCACACACGGATGAGGGTTAATAAATCTGCGGTTTTCTGAGGGTATCTGCATGCGTGGGATCCCCGAAGGTCTGCTTTTCCTTCAGAACTTGACGCGTTGTGTGCTTATGGTGCGGCGCTGACTGATCGGCGTATGACATCAGAGTACCGCTCTCGGTTAAAAGGATAACAAATAACAAACTTCGTAATAAAGATAAATAAATTGATGAGACAAAAAAATGGGAATTATCCAAAGGGAATTTTTTATGTTTGACCATCAGACACCGAAGGGCAGAGCTACGGAGCCCGCCTGGTCACCCGTTCCCTTACGAACATGAACCATGGTTTTATTGTGGTAAAAGTGTAGTAACCATGGTTTTTTGGTGTATTGATTACTATGAGCAAAACCTGCTAAACTCGACAGAAATGCTCTGTGTATGCCTGCACCTCCTTTATTAATTGTATAGCAGGAAAAGTTCTATCTTACTTCTCAGCGTGAGAAATAGCCTACAAGGTTTGGCGTGTGAGCGTGTGAACCAACAGAAATGCGTGTGTCTCACAGCGAATGCGTGGGACTTGAGAGCCCAGGTTATATCAACATATGTCAAATTAAGTTACCCGATATCCACTTAATTTGATAAGTTATAAGCATTCATTTGAAATAACTTACAGGGTATGTAGTAGATTTGCTTAAATAGCATTTAAACAAAGGAACTGCAAGGGTTGGATTAAAACCCAACACGCTGGTGAAAACTGGAAAAACCGGTTTTCTTTTGATTCCCTTAGAGAAGATCGATTAGCATTGGGGGTTGGCAAAGAATTAGCAGACCTGGGGGTGGGTGGTTTTTAATTTCTTGACTCTGTGTCATTGGTAAACTAGCTGCTAAAACTAGCAGCTATGTGCAATTAATTACATTTTGGAATTAACTTTCTTCATGTAGTTTTATTTATACACTGTAAAAAATATTTAGTAAAGTTAAGTTACCATTAAATATGTTTTACAAACAATTGGTTTACAAACTCTTGGATGTTTGCGATTATCAGACTTGTGTTTTACGTGATTAAATCAGGAAGATTACACTTTTGGGAGTACTTCGACTGAAAAATCCGCTCCCCTTCTCCCTCTCATAATGGGAGAGGGAGAGTGTTACTGCGCCAAGTCGAAGTACTCCCAAAAGTGCTATTCCGGCGTACAATATAGTTAACCTTTTAAATCCGCTCAGAAAAGCGCTACGTTTTATTTTGTGCCACCATACTTGCTCGTATAACTACTCATCTTAAATAGGAAAAACGTTGATGTGTTTGGTCACTTCTAACTTTATCTCTGTTTGGTACCATTGAATGAATGGGGCTAAGCTAAATGCTATCGAAGTGTAATGCTATCGCCCCAGCGCTTACGTGCACGCACTAAGATGATAGAGGTATGTATCAACTCTTCTTAGTTAAGTTAATAACATAGTTAAATATGGAAAATGGATAGACTATTCCTTTTAGTGGGCCGGTAGGCGCAAGTACTCAGTGCTGCCACTTCCAAATATAGCTCTTGAGCTAACCACCTCTCTGTGCACCCAGAACGTGCTTTTAGCGTAGCGTTTAAATCAAAAGTTTAATTTAATCATTTTGCTGCACTGCCACTTTTCAAAGTGCCCTTTACAATGCACGCTTCCTCCGAGAGCAGAGACTACATTATCCACACACCCTTGAGTTTTACAAGTTAAAAGCGCATGCGTCGCTTTTGCTGCTGTCAATGGGCTTGTTTGACTTCATTTGGTGCCACAAGAATCGACAGCCAGATGACGTCAAAGTATCACGAGAGCGAGACGAAATATGATTTCTTGAATCATTCCTGCATAACTTTGAAGTCATCTGGCTGTCGGTTCTTGCGGCGCCGCATGAAGTCGAACAAGCCTAGTGTTAACAACGTGGTCTGGAGAGGTGTGCAAAATGCGCAACCATAGCTGCTCGGTTAAAATGAAAATACAATGAACACTTAATATGCCCTCCGGTTTTAGACTATGAGTAGTAAAAGTAGTAAAAGAACAAGGTCAGAATCAGAGGACTCGCTGGCTGACATCCCACCAAGCCAGAATGATTTTGTTGCAGGTCAGACGCAAGCTTTTTCCTATACCCTTTTGTAGGTACGTGATAATCTCAGCTGTCACGGCTGTCAGTTTGGTTCCCCTCGACGCAACTTCGGATTTCCTCAGATGATGTGCAGGGTAAAAACATTACAGAAATTGCAATATAAATGTAGTTTAATTGCTAAACTACAAGTGAACGAAATTTCAATGAATTTGAATGACGCGCACAGGAGTTATACCACCCGCAAATGGAAAACAATGGGCCCTCGCACACATGACACCGCCACGCTGTGGCATAAGAATTAAAGGGAACAGTAGTAAATAGGCATTTAAGCATGTAAACATAGGTGAACTATTTAAAAGTGTAGTATAATGTGCCACATTTCCTGTTGCTAATTACAAATTACAGCGAGGTAGCATTGTGTAAGATAGCATGAGAGAGAGAGAGAGAGAGAGAGAGAGACACACAGAGAGAGAGAGAGAGTGAGCGAGTGTGTGTGTGTGAGTATGAGTGACTACATGTAAATATTGGTACGTAGATGTGTTCAGTCCAGGACTCTTATTGATCATGTAAAATGTAGGGCAGATCTGACTTTGAATATTCAGTGTAAAACATGTTACTTCTTGTTGCCAGCAGGTGGCGCTATGGCCATAAGTGACTATTGGCATGTAGATGTGTTCAGTCCAGGACTCTTGTCAATTATGTAAAGTTTGGGACAGATCAGACATTGCATAATCATTGTAAACATGTCACTTCCTGTTGCCAGCTGGTGGCGCTATGACCATAAGTGACTATTGACATGTAGATGTGTTTAGTCCAGGACTCTTATTAATCATGTGAAGTTTGGGACGGATCAGACATTGCATAATCAATGTAAACATGTCACTTCCTGTTGCCAGCTGGTGGCGCTATAACCATAAGTGACTATTGACATGTAGATGTGTTCAGGTCAGGACTCTTAGCAATCATGTGAAGTTTGGGACAGATCGGACACTGTATGCCTGAGTTCCAGCAACCTGTTTCATAGCGAAACATCAAACTTTGGCTGGCCGAAACAGACACAAATTTTAACATGGAATCAAATCCTTCGCAATTTAGCATCACAAAGGCCTTAAGATTAGACTCGCCAAATATGTTGATGATCCGACGAAAACTGTAGGAGGAGTTAGTTAAAGTATGACTGCTGGAAATAAGAAAAACTGAGCCAAAATCTGAGAAATAATTCAAAATAGCTGACTTCCTGTTTGGTGTAGGGCGTTGCTCCAAGAGACATTTTTGTAGGGCTTGTAATAATACATGAGCATACCGAAATTCGTACATGTACATTAAACACAGTCCAAGGGCTGCTTCATTCAATATTTGAAAGTGGCGCTAAAACATGTTCCTTCAGGTTGCCAGCTGGTGGCGCTATGGCTATAAATGAAAATTGTTATGTAGATGTGTTCAGGTCAGGACTCTTAGCAATCATGTGAAATTTGGGACAGATCGGACATTGTATGCATGAGTTCCAGCAACTTCCTGTTTCATTGGAAAACATCAAACTTTGTCGGGCCAGAACCGACACAAATTTTTACGTAGAGTCAAATCCTTCGCAATTTAGCATCACAAAGGCCTTAAGATGACACTCACCAAATATGAAGATGATCCGACGAAAACTGTGAAGGAGTTAGTTAAAGTATGACGCCTGGAAATGACAAAAACTGCGCCCAAATCACAAAAATAACTCAGAATAGCTGACTTCCTGTTTGGTTTACGGCTTCGCTCCAAGAGACTTTTTTGTAGGTCTTGTCATGCTACAGAAGCGTACCGAATTTCGTAATTGTACGTTAAACACAGTCCGAGGGCAGCTTCGTTGAAAATTTGTAGGTGGCGCTATAGAGCCATTTTCCCACGCCTAATTCCAAAGCCTACACCACATGTAAATTTTCATCACTCATGAGTTTTCGAGTATGTTTAGGCCCTCTAAAGTCCTGCTGAAGTCGAAGAAAAAAAAAAACTCCTTGAAGAACAATAGGGTCCTCACACCATGGTGTGCTCGGGCCCTAAAAATATAAAGTAATGACTTTCGAGTTTCAAATGGCCAGTATTTTGTTATTTTTGAACCCATAAACATGGTATTGATGTCATTTTAAAGTTTTTTTCCAAGCTCTTTCTATCTTAACAACTAGTTTTAGCATTTAACCATGTTGAAAATTTTACTTATAAGCATTTAATGTGTAATTTAATCTATAGATTAAACTCGTTGTGTTTATATTTTGGGTGCACCTGTTTGCCCTTACATGTTTTAATAATAATTGTATATTTTAATTGACCTGTCTTAATGGATTAACATACATAGTTTTTCACGTTAGTCCTCGAATATTCCAGGGGGCTAGATGTCTTGCCAACAGTTTGATAATTTGTTAAATGTTCACAAAATTCATATGAAGTGTGATTAACAGTTGACTTCTGAAATTAAATAAAAATAACAAGATAAGAGGTTATTTTATAAGAGGTTATCTTTGCCCGACATCTACAATATGTTATTGAAAAATAAATTGCATCATTATGGAGAAATGAGTGCTTGCAGAATATGTAACTGTACTTTTTTTGACATGCTTATCAGCACATTACTTTTTTGTTTCTTCAACTTTAAAGATGAATATTCTCCTTTAGAGATGGGCAATTTTCCGCAATAGCACATTATATTCAAATTTTTGAGCTCATAAAAAAGATTTTTAAGCACGTTTAGTTTTGGTGCAATTTCACCAAAAGCTTATAATTAGGAAATACACACAACACGCTTAACTTGTATTTTCAATATGTTAAAAATGTTGTAAAAAAATACGTATTCTTATATAATAAGAATAACAATATGATACATTTATATTGCTCAAAATGATTTAGATATGGAAAGAGGAATTCTTCTCAACTACCATCAATAAAGTTTTATAATTCTTCTTTAGAAAAACGGTGTTTAAACCCACGTGGACCGAACAAGAAAACGTATGCTTATAGTCCGTGTATGATATCTTCTTTATTTAGTTTTACATATTTTTATTTATATGCATTTAATAATAGGCTACCGTAAGATCATATGGTACACACTGTAAAAAATTATTCAGTGGCTTTGTAAATATCTCTAAAATAAATGATTAAAGTAACTTAATAAAATCTCTTAATGTCAGTTATGTGATTATTTTTTTTTAGTTGGACAAACCAAAACAAATTACTAAAAATAGAACAGATATTTTTTGTAAAATTTAAACAGTCTAAATAACACGTGAGCCGGTGGCCAAAAACAGACAACCCGGAGATAAAACTAAATTAAATTATTCTGCAATCTGAATTGCCAAACTATCAGAAATACATGCAAATAAACGTTAATGTATATCTAACAATAAAGTATGTAAAAGACAGTATAGATTAAGTGATAAAGCATTAAAGGAGCAGTATGTAGGATTGTGGCCAAAACTGGTACTGCAATCTCACAACTGGTGGCCAGTACACAACACGACATAAACATCAGTTGAGGGCTGCAACTCCACTTTTTAAATGACAATATCCTGGCCGGACCACTTTTGTTAGTGATATAAGTATTTGAAATGAAAATGATTTCTTAATGTCTAGTGACATGTCAGGGCCATTTTATGATTAATTGATATAAATTTCTTACATACTGTTCCTTTAAATAAGTCGTAATCCTTTGGTGGCACATTAAAAACAAACAAACATTCAGTGTTAATTGTTGTTGACGAAGACAATGGCGAAAAATATTCGTCAATGAACCTTTTTCACGGACGAAAACTAAATAAAAACTAAATAAAAGTCAGATATGATGAAGAAGACTGTAACGAAATATATCTGACACTAGTCAACGAATAAAAATAAGACGAAAATGTTAGGGAGGGACGAATGGAGAAGATTCATTTTGTGGGACAAGTTGTGAAGAAATCCAATCAGAGCGAATCTTTGAGGGTAGGTTGATCTATGCAGGCAGCAGAGGCATTTTAAAAACCCGCGGCAAAGTTCGTTTTCACAAAATGTTGTTTACATTATATTTAGTTGTACAGTCTTAGTTACCCAGCTTTGGCTGATGTCAGATGACTTCGCTCGTTAGCAACACGCTAACGTTTTGCAGTCAGAGCCGGCGCCAGACCATAACTAACAGGGGGGCACTTGGCTTCCAACGGGGGGCACGCAATAGCAACAACAACTTGCAAAAACAAGACATTAAAACAATAAATACAGTGCAAGCACACACTCATACAACTGATACAGACTGTCAGCTCATTTCCCGTATAAAGTGCAAAAGACCACAAACTATGCGCAAAACTATTGAACTTCGACCGCGGCGTGAGCGCAAGCTGAGCTCCGCTGCGCTCGCGCTTTGCTCGACGCAACAACAAACCGCCCTCGCGCGGCGCAAGCCATTGAAATGAATGGGTTTCATAGCGCAGCGCACACCGCGTCCCAGCTTTAAAAAAGCCGCTTTACCATAATCATGTCGTAATGCTGTTAACGGTTTATAGACACACTTCACATTTAAGCTTACGTAATTTAAAACAACGCTAACTTACCTTTAAAATAGCTGAAGACGGCGTATACGAACATTAAAACTTCCTTAAAACTGTGTCCTGTAGATTTGTAAATTCCACCTCGACCTCTAATCTCTGAGTTTGAGCCAGTCTGTGTTTGCATGAAGTCATATGGAGCAGGCGGTGCTGGTTCGTTCTAAATGTTCTAATATCCATATTTTACACGATCCATAAAATGCCGTGAAAAAACACGTTGCTAGTATCAAGTCACAAATATGCTAAAGACGCAAGACGGGTGAGACGCGGCAATACATCCAATCAGAGAAACTGGTCTATTTTAATTAAAGAAAACCTCAATTATATTTTCCTCATTTGATTACATTACAGGTCATGAAACATTCAATGTTTAATTTATTTTAATTATTCTTGATATATATTAAATAATAAAAAACTTTGTAGGGGGGCACAACACAGGCATGAAAATCCCTCACCTTTCGGCGAAATTCGCCGTTTTGAAGCCAAAAAAGGGCACATTTTTTTTGGGGGGGGGGATGCGCGCGTTGTTTGTAGACGCGCCCTTCGCTGTCATCCAACATGTATCCCACACATTAGATTTGTTTGAGTTCATGCTGCGTTGCAAAACCCGACAGGCAGGCAGGTGACATCAAAGTATTACGAGAGTGAATCAAGAAGTCATAAGGAAGTCTGCTTTCGAACGGCTCTCGCGGTACTGTGATGTCATCCGCATTTCTGTGTTCTTCGTCATACAAGCTTGTTGAAGATGCGTAGAGCGACTGCCTTCGGGACGTAAAGTCAACACAAAACGCTGTAAAACTATCATTGTGGAATTGTAAGGCATCAACCAATTAAAACAACATATCTACACAGACTGACACTGCAAAGTGACCTAAAATATTTTTGTTGGAATGGATTGGAACGAATTATGGACGTACTCCTCGCTTGTAAGTCATTGGTCTACGGCTGTAAGTACTTAAATGTAAATATGGTGAAACTGCAAAATATTGCATGAAATGCTGTAATAAGAACATACTATTATTAATACTGCTAATAAGAAAGTTTACAGTAACATTTAAGCGATTTTAGACTATTTGAGCGACAAAGATGCTAAAGTGAACTGTTTTCAGTGCGCATACGCGCACAAACTCAAAAGCCCACGCCCAACGCGCGTTTCAAAAATCACGCAAAGCAAACGCATATTTTTTTGGGCTTGACAGGAGATATACGCACAAACTATATTGTAATACCACAGTCTCTGCAAGTATTCTCATAAAAACAGTCGTTTATTATAAGTGAGCAGTTGATCATGTGTCAGTGATCGCTTCTCCGTTGTTAAAGGGACAGTTCGTCTCATAAGAAATGCATATGTTTGAGTCCTTATGTTAATCAAACTACAGAAGACAAAAGGAAAATCACTTTTATAGCTTTAAAAAGATCAATTATATTTAATTTATATAATAAAAACAGTGTTATGTTAATTTGATACTGTTTTTTCAACCTAATCAATACTGTTAGATCTCACTTTATTTGTAACTTTGTTCTTTTCTATTTTATATGCTTGTAATGTCTTGATTTGTTATTAAATTAAATATTATTTTATTTTCCCACATCACTTTTTTGCTTATCTGAAAATTATTCAACCCATGACTCAAAAACCATAATTTAATTCATTTAACCAGTACTATATTGTAAAATTAATTCATTTTAAATTAGATGTAGGCCTTCAGGTCCACCATATTGCAAGCCAACTTAAAATTGTATGGCCTTGCGACTGATGGTCAGATTATGGCAAAATAAAATTATTGCAGATTTAAAATAGTAAGGCAATGCTACTTGCTACAGCTTTCCACATTTATCAACCCATTTAATTAAACATGGTTTCTGTCACTAGTTAAATGTTTACATTTTAAATTTGAAAGAATTAAATAATTGAAATAATGGTCATAATGTATTTTTTGCGTATGTTATGGTGTGCATTTTGTTTCTGCGCACATGGAGGGATGTTGCGTTCCTTCCTTCTTTTTTGTCCTTGGCCAATCACATGCCTGAAGAATAAATAAGTTAAGTTACAGCATGTTCCCTAATGAGGCCATAATATTTATTCTGGGGGGTCCTCCCACCTCACGGCCCCATGAGAGGCCACATCGCCCCTCGAGCGCCCTTCTCACCTTTTTCACCCCTGACCCGTTTTCATGCCTGACAACAACCTGTTTGGGGGGGCACTGCCCGCGAATGCCCCCTCTTGACGCCGGCCCTGTTTGCAGTACACCCGGTCCGAAGACATGTCTCATTGACAACAAAAATGTCAGAGCTAACGTCTAATCTGGTCACACTTAATATTACAACAAGACTGCCTGTAAAGAGGACTCATCCCGAAATACATGCGGAGGTAAGCATACACGCTAAGTAGGGGTGGGCGATAAACCAAAATTAACCGGTAGAAATTTGTCAACCGGTAGAGATTTTGGACTATCGTTTCTATCGAGGTTACGTGCCCACGTCACGCTCCTGTGCGTGTGGTCGCGAAAACGTAACGTTTGTACACGTATTTAAGCACTGCAGTTTTAAAACAACTTATTTTAAGCCATTGAAACACAGACAACAGATCTGTATGCGTGCGTTCTTTCTGTGTGTCAGGAGCGGACAAGTCGCGCAACCGCTGCTCTTTCTGTCTGTGAGGAGTGCGCAAGTCGCGCGACCTCTGCTTATTAAGCTCGTGAGCATTTTTCCCGCTTTATTGGCCTTAAATACACATATGCGTCAAAATTCCCGTCTTTGCAAGCATCATCATAAACACGACCAGTAAGGTCTTAAGAGAAAGTAAACAGCTAAAAGAGAAAGCGCATGTGTAACAGTGTATTGGATCCGGACTTTGGTCTTAAAGGGGAAGTTACCTAATTTTGCTCCTGTCTGTCACTCGTGTTAATCAAACAGCATTGAGAAAAAATCTCTCACTGCTCCTGATTAAATCACTTTTCTACCTTAAATAAAAATATATATAGGCCTATACATACATGCATAATTATTTATTATCATTCTTATTGACTGTGTATCTTCAGAGAGCTTGAGTTTTGTTTGTTTTTATCTTCTTTCTATGCTTGTATATGTTTTTTGTGAGAATTATGAACATTTCTATGGTATTAAAGATTTAAACCTTATTAAAACATAAAAAACTCTACCGTGATACATATCGTTATCATGATATAAAATTAATCCTATCGTGATAGAAGATTTTGGTCATATCGCCCACCCCTAACGCTAAGGTTATTTTATCAGATAAACCACCATGTTTTCGCTTAACTTGGAATAACATAGAAACGAAAGGAATACGCATCTAAACTGTATTGGATTGTCTGAATTAAGACAGGTATTTAAGTATAAATATTCAGTGTCCTCAAATTAAATGAAATGTGTAACGTTACTATTATAATAGATGTTGTGCTGTTACATGACTGGACAAAGTGCGTGCCTGCGTGTCTGCGCGCGTGTGTGTCTGTGTGTGCATGTCCTTCAAAGAGAATGCATATCTTTTCTGGGACCATGTATATTTTTTAGGTAGAGCGGGCCTTATGCTTATTTTATGTGAGATTATCTTTTGTGAGAAAGCCACGGTCAGTGTTTTTGACATTAAGAATAAAATAAAATAGGTGTTTTCTACAACAACCATTAAATCTGTGTCTGTATTGCATATTCAAACCTTACCATTCCATAACAGACTGAGGATACTTCCAATGACTAAAAAACTTAAGACTAGACTAAGACTAAAACTCTTATGATATTTAGTCGACTAAAACTAGACTAAGACTAAAATATTTAAGATGACTAAAATAAGACTTAAACTAAATGTGTGTTATTCAAAAGACTAAGACTAAATCAGAATTTGCTGCCAAAATTAACACTGCAAACATTCGAAAACCATTTTTTATTATTATTATTATTTTTTTTTATTGAATTATTATTGCAGATCTACACTCGAAAATTAAAGCATTCGTGCACATCACTAATTAGTATAAGGTGCTTTAGCCACGTTTAAGTCCAAATGCTTTTATTCCTTTTAAATATGATGGGCTGGTAAAATAAAAAATGTACCAGGTTTATAAAAAACACATTGTTATGTTGTTACCTGTGTCAGTTTACAAAGAAAATCTATTAATTTAAACGTAAAATGTTTAATGTACTTGAAATGTTGCACATTGCTAATATGTTGTTAATTTACCTCAGGGCTACAGACTGCGTCCAAATGAGACAGCGCAAGCATTTATTATTACTCGTGCATGTGGGACCTGAAAATTTGGAATTTTCTCGAATTATTTAATTTTACAAGACGAGTAGATTGTGAGCACACAAAAAACTGAAAGGTGTGACCATGTTTTACTACTCATTTGCACAAGCGTCTATTCTTTGTCACCGTGAGCTCAGTAATCTACTGATGGTCTACGCCAGAGGTCCCCAACCACTGGGTCGCACCTGGCCGGGGACAAGTTGCCACCGGGTCTTAAGAACGTCCTAAAAAAATTTGTATAATAACTACGTAACGGATTAACCGGGTATTTTGTCCTTCAAAGATCACATTCTTTCTGATCCCATTTTTTTAAACCATAGTTAGTGTGCAATGTTGCTATAATAGCATAAATTATACCTGTAAAATGATAAAGCTCAAAGTTCACTGCCAGGCGGTTTATTTTCTTTGGAAGAATTCCCCTTTCAAAGCCTACTGCGAACGTCCGGTTTGGACTACAGCCCTCTACTTCCTGCTTTAATGACGTCAGTAGAACAGTTTTTTGACTAAGCTCCGCCCACAGGGATATGTTAGTCGCCAGCTAAGCTAAAGGCAAGCTAAACTGCTGTTAAATCACAACACACTTAACAAGCTACACAATTAGTACTCCATACGTATTTCTGAAGGAGGGACTTCATAGAACAAGGAAGACATCAGCCCATTGTTAGGACAGTGAAAACTGTATAGAGATATAGAGATCTGTATAGAGATCAGAGATAAGTAAATTGTGTGAAAAATAATGTGTTTTTTACATGTGAAACATGAACACATGTTATATTTAGTGTTGCTTTTGGCAGCCTGTTTTAATTTAAGTTTTAGTCTAGTCTTTGTGTCAAGCTGTAATTTTAGTTTTTATTAGTTTAAGTCACGTTCATACTCTTTTTAGTCTAGTCAAGTTTAAGTTGACTAAAAGTCTTGGGTATTTTAGTCAGACTTGTCCATGACTATTTTTGTCTAGTTTTAGTCTATGAAAACTGAAGACATTTTAGTCTAGTTTTAGTCAGTGAAATTGTATTTTACTCTCTTTTTAGTATTGCAATTCTATTTAACCTATATAGTATAATGACCTATTAATAGTATAGACAAAACAATATTTTCTTTTACAGGGTTCTTGCAGGCTTCAGCAAGTTAAATTTAAGACCTTTTTAAGACCATTATGAGTAAAATTTAAGACCAACACGACACATTACTAGAAGCATTCGAATGATCTCAGAAATTCTCAAGACGTTCTATTTTTATTGATTCAGTTATAGAAAAATCTCAAATAAACACACTATTAAAACAAATACTCAAAATACACAGAAATACATTATGCTTAACCCTATTAGACCACGAGTGTTTGCGCTGACAAATTCTATCCATAGCCTCTTTAGGAAGAAACTTCTGATAGTGGTAGTCCAAAAAGCTCGGCTGTTACGTGATTCATGAAGACTTCAGTTAGTTCCTGGAAGCTCATAGTGAGCCATTGAAAATACATTGAGTTAGAGGCAAAGAGCTGTGATTTTTCTTAATTAATAGTCAAGAAATGCATTGATTTACAATATTTATATATCACACTAATATGTGCAAGTAGTATTTTTTATAAAATTCTATCAACAATGTTTTTTGACAAATAAAATCCACTAATAAGAGATTACTTAAACTAAGGCCTAGTCCTGGCTTAAGCTAATCCCTGTCCAGGAAACCACCCCATAATGTTTATGCATGTTTATCTGCATTAAGAAAACAAAATTGACCATTAAAAGGCTATTCGTGGTTTATTATGTGTTGCTAACGTTATCCACGAAGACCGTTTCTCAATCCGAAGGCTATAGCCAGAGATCGCATTTCTAGGTCTTATTTCAGAATATTAACATTAAAATTAACTTTAAAATATTGATTATTATTGTTTTGTTAATCATAAATTGTTGTAATATGCTTATTATGACTTGTGAATGTAATGCTCAGTTAACTTAACTAATAAACCAGGCTTGATAATGTATGCAGCAGCCTTCCTATTCGACTCCCGGAAGATACAGCCTTCAGATTAAGAAACGCTCTGATTCTACCGGTATTCATTTAACTGTAACTCCTGAAGCATTTGCGCTATGAAAAGTTTGAATTGTTCCTAAAAGAAGACAATTGCGCTTTTTGGCAATATATGGTTTATTACGGTACTTTCTTGCTTTCCGTCCGCCACTCGCTGCTGTTTGTTGAGAGCTGAAGGGGAAGCGCATTAGGTTCGAGTGCATTGCAGCAGAGAGCAATTAAAGTCAAAGGAGTAAAAGCGCTTTGAGCAGTGAGGTAAACAAAATCCTCCAAAGTGAAAACTGTGTAACACTAAAGTTGACTCGCTGTTGGTGGATCGTGACTCGACGGCCCGACTGTTTTAAGTTGATTTTCAATAAAGTTGATTTTTTTTTCGCTTCTATTCAATTCAATTCAACTTTATTTATATAGCGCTTTTCACAAGTGTTAATTGTTGCAAAGCAGTTTTACATGAGAAGATGTAGAGGAGAACACAGAAAATCAATAGATAGTATAAGAAGTAGAATATAGCGGCTAAGGTTAAAACCGTACAAGCGTGCATATTAATAATGTAACGTATACAGTAAAGTGCTAAGTTAAGCCAAAGTTGGCTGACTCTCCCTGGGACTAAAAAACCCCCTTAGGAGAAAACCCGGTGGGACTCCTAGAGAAAACTCCTAGAAGGACAAAAAACCCTAGGGAGAAATTAATATATATTTATATATATAGACACGGTAAGGATAGGAAGCGGGTAAGCGGATTAAAGTGGTTCAGCCGGTGGTCGTTGGTCGCGCATCGGCTGGGCATCACGTTGAAGGACAGCCAGTAGATCAGTGGTGCGATGACCTTCACAGCAGCAGGAACTGCGTCTGTTTGTCTCATTGTCCTCGGGGTCGAGGACGAGACAGGGAGACAAAAACAGAATTCTATTAGCGTAGGGGCCGTTCGCATGTAATGCAAGTGTCATACATTATAGTGGTTTAATTCAGCTCGGTTCCAGACAGGCTAACTATTGCGGCAATAGCATATTACCCATATGAGGTATGTGAGTGCTTTGCTCTAGACAAAAATAATTACTGCGGGAAAAGTACATTTACTGGACATTCTATGTGAATGCTTTGTTAAAGAAGAATGTCTTAAGTTTAGATTTAAATTGATCGGCTGTGTCTGATACTCGAACATTATTTGGTAAATCATTCCAGAGCTTAGGGGCTAAGTAGGAAAAGGATCTACCACCTTTAGACACTTTTGATATTCTAGGGATAATTAAGTGACCAGAATTTTGTGAGCGCAGTTTACGTGATGGATTGTATTCTGATAGTAGTTCTTTAATATACGAGGGCGCTAGGCCATTTAAGGCTTTGTAGGTGATTAGTAATATTTTAAATTGTATGCGATATTTAACTGGTAGCCAGTGTAAAGATGCCAGAATTGGACTGATGTTGTCATACTTTTTAGATCGAGTAAGCACTCTTGCGGCGGCGTTTTGAACCAGCTGTAGCTTGTTTAACTGATTTGCATGGCATCCCCCGAGTAACGAGTTACAATAGTCTATTCTAGAGGTCATAAAAGCATGGATAAGCTTTTCTGCATCTGATGCAGACAGCATATGGCGTATTTTTGAGATATTTCTAAGATGGAAGAATGCTGTGCGGCAGACGTTGGAGATATGACTATCAAAAGCTAGATTGCTGTCGAACATCACGCCTAAATTCTTAACCGTGGAAGATGGCACAACCGTGCAGCCATCTATGGGCAACTTGTAATCTGACATATTATGTTTGTAGCGATTCGGTTCAATAATAAGTATCTCTGTCTTATTGGAGTATAGCATAAGAAATGTATGTGCCATCCAGTCCCTAACTGGCTGTTTACACTTGGTATTAAGATGTGTTTTCATCGATCGGATCACAAGTGGACGAGAGAGACACATTACGTTTACACCTGGTATTTAAATCCGTTTCTTTTGTCCACTTTCGACCGCATCTGTCCTGAATACTGTGAGGGGGTGGTCTGTGAGACGGTGGGCGAGTCTCTCTGCTGTCATTCAAACGCGAGCGGGAGTAATTATGAGTTTATATGGACGCAAACTTATATTATGTCGGAGCCCGCTGCTTGTTTAGCAAGTATACATGCTGCACAGTGTTTTGTACGTTTATTTGTTGGAGCTTTCTCTGAATTTTCAGCGCAATTGATGAAATAGGATCGCGCAACTTTCACGCTTTCAAAACGAAACTACGGAGAACACTCGCAGTAGTTTTATCAATGAAAGGCTAAAAATAGCGCTGTTCACCGTATGTTCACGGCAGAAGTCAAAAAAAGACGTAAAATTGGTGTTTAATACCTCAGATTAGATAAATGGGCGGAGAGAAGGCGGTCGCGTGTGGCTGTTTGAACGCATTCAACCACATTGCGTTCCGCAACTCCAAAGCGATCCGATCGAAAGTGGTTTCGACTACCTCTGAATGTGGTTGAAAGCAATGTTCCCTCTAATTTTTTACAGCACTGAGCAAATTCTTTTTTTTCTGAGCGCACATTTTTAGTACTGTGAGCAATTCGCAACCACACGACCTGCCGAAAATGACCACGAGCTTGCGTTAACCATAGGAGATTCAAAGAGATGACAGTGTAGCGTGTAACGGGGTTTAGTGTATACACACGTATAATGTTCAATGTGGGCCTGTGTATCAGAAGAGAAAGGCACGGCTACTGGAGAGATGACAGGTAAGTAAAAGATCAACACAGAGTCTTGGTTTCTGATTATTTGTAGATTTATATTGAAAATATTAATTTAAGAAAGTGTTTCTCTTTTCTGTATCTTGCTTAAGGAATATAAATCTCAAATACAAGAAACAATATGCAATAAATCCCAATACTCCTCTCTTTGAAATTTACCAGGTACCTGGGTTTAGCAGATTGAACCGTTCAACTCAAGCTGAAAATCAGTTCTCATATACTACAGAGCAAATATATAAATAAATAAATAAAATACTTGTAAAAGTGTAACACTGTTTCATTTTGTTTGTAATCCAAATTAATGATTCACTTAAATGACTCAGTTGGGTTGAATTTATGAATCAATTGACTCGGTTCAAAGGACCGTTCCTTTAAATAGTTTAAATAGTTCAGTTCAAAGTAAGTGTCCTTTGAAGAAAATCCAAGAAAATACGGAAAATGAAGTTTCAGCGAATTCACGTCCTAGTACTGTAGTTGTCCGAAACAAAAAGGAAAAATATCCTCCTACCAGTTCTGATGAATTCAAAGCACAGTTCTGGTTGTCTCGCCTTTTTGTATACACCTTCAGTATATACTTAATTGTCTCGCGTGTCCAAGATGGAGCAGGAGAACTTTACAGATGTTCGCAATTCTCACAAAAAAAACCCAGCCTTGTAAAAACACAAGGCAGAACAGTAATTAATATTCAATTCAACAGATTTATAAATAAGCATCATGTAAACATTTCAAATAACAACCTAACTCAGGGTTTCAACACTTATTGAACAAATGTTATTTTTTAATCACATTTACGTTACTTGACTGTTAACTTTCAAATGTAAATAGCTTCAGCTCGTTCGTTATAACGGCCAATGTAAACAAACTAATAAAACTCATAGTTTGCTGCCAAATTTGCAACACTTATGCCATAATGTCAAGTTAATATTTAGAATATAACTCACCAAAGCATAAATTTTAACTTCTTATTTAAAAGAAGAAGTTCATTCGCAGTGTTTTGATGCTCTGTGATTCTGAATCTGCCTCCGTTCTAATTCTCTATTTTGCTCTCTCCTCACTCTAGCGACAGCTTTTCCAAGTTATCACATCACTTCAGGAATCCAATAATTTGTTTTAAATCACTGTTTTGAATCACTTTTTCCTCTTAATAAATATTTTAGTTTCTTGAGATCGCCCCGTGCAGCTGCTCATCTGACTCGCTCATCTGACTCGCTCTCACTTTGTGCTCGTGCTGGAAGCGGTACCTGTGTGAACTGAATGCGCTGCTACCATTGGCTCATAAAAGTGTCTGTCACCGTAGCAAGATCAGCGATTGGTTGAAAGTTTCTTCTCCTTCTAGAACACTCGTCTTCACTCTCTCTTAATTCTTTTACAACGGCAAATGCATCAATGTTTATGTGCGGTCTGAAAAATGTGCGCGGTCTGACAAATCTATTGCGCGGCCACTTTGACTGGCCTGCGCGGGCCGCGCACGCGCGCAGCTTAAAGGGAACATTGGTTGAAAGTGGTCGAAAGTGGACGCGTTCAAAACGTTTTGAACACCGTTTACACCTGGCATTAACGTCGTCCACTTGTGATCCGATCGACAAAAACGCATGTTAATGCCAAGTGTAAACAGCCTCTAATATCACTAATGCAGTCTGTTAGCTTCTGGGTCCTCTGTTTCAGAACCTGGCAAATACTCAGATAAGCCACAGGCTAATTGGTTAAATTAACCCAGAAAAGATTTTTGCGTACACAAAACTAAGTTTAAGGTTTGTTTCTTGCCCAGCCCACAGTATACAGTCAGACAATACCTGTAATATAGCTAATGGCACGATTTGCGTGGATTATGACAAAGTGCGGATGCCGGTTTCTTTTTTAGAGACCCACCCATCTTTCTGCCTCCGCCACTGATTAGTTCTTCAGCGTTTTAAATTACTATTTTATTTTCTGCGGACAACGCTTTTCGGGAATGAAAGGAGGTAAGAAATTTAAGACTTGAGTAAATTAAATTTAAGACCTAGGATAAAAATCTGGGCGTTTTTAAGACTTTTTAAGGCCTTAAATTTAGCATTCTGTATTTTAGACTTTTTAAGACCCCGCGGGAACCCTGCTTTTAGCCAAACCATTTCAAACAAAAGTTATCTTGTTATATTATTGTTACCTTATAAACTCAAGAATACATCCATTCCAGACATGGTAGATGCTCTGATTTGAATTTACAAGATATTTATTTTACTATCGTCTGAGTGAGTGACTTGATTTTTGTAAGAGTCTACATAAAAGTCTACATAATCAAAACAGAAGTAGTCTATGCCAAAACATACACACAGGGCCGCTACTGGTCAAATGGTCACACACAACTATAGTATGTGTTAGAATAAAAATATGCTATCTATTGTTATAATTTATAATTGTGCTTTGACAGCAGCACAAACTACAATCATACAAATATGCAATTATATATTGTAGCCTATATTTCTGTATCTGTACCTGTGTAGTTAATTGACTTTGGCTTAATCTAATGTTGCAAAGCTGATCTTACATGTCAGTATAAATCTAAGCAATTTTGGAGAATTAATAAATGTCTTTCTTGTAAGTAAATTAAAAGTCAGTTTTAAGATATCTATTAATAAAAGCAAAAGTTAATATGTATGGTTATGTTCTCAATAATACAGGTGTTTGATTGATTTAACACTCAAGTATTCAGCTAAGGCTTCAGTCACACCAAAAGCGCTTTAAACGCTTGCAAACGCAAGGCGCGACGCACTGCCTTTTTTAAAAAAAGAGCAGTGCGACGCGGCTTTTCATATTGCTAAGCAACCACTGAGTCAGCTGTCTTGTCAATCAAATATTGAAGCGTGAGCGCTCTTTTGCTGTTAACTGTCATATCAGCAGAAACTTTAAAAAGAGGACGCTTGCTCTGACCTTGTTTGAGGATGAGAGGTGCACAAACACGCAGGAGAGAGTGAGCGAGTGGAGTCCGGTTCTTCAAAGCAACTGTAAACTTCCCTCGCCACAATGTAAGGCCCGCCTCTCCCCTCATTCGATTGGACAATGGAAAGACACGAATGACGTCGGGCGCTTCTCCGCTCTCAGCGCTCCTTCAAAAACGCGTCCGCGGCAGGCGGCAAAAAAACGCAAGGCGCTCGGCGCGCATAAACAGCGCGCAAACGCGCCCTGCCCATAGAATATCATTCAAAAAAGGCGCCTGCAACTGCCATAAACGCTATTGGTGTGACTGGCCCCTAAGTAGGTTTTGTTCATTCAAATAATAAATAAGTGTAGTTATTAGCATAATACAACAAATGTATTAAGCATAGATATCTTTACCATGTTTCAAAACGCAACGCAGCACAATGTCATTTAAACAACTGTTACATGATATAAATTTAACTTTGTTATGCAATTTTACATCACGCAGATGATTTGGTGGTGTCAGCAATCAAAGCTGTACATTTTAACAGGCTTGTAAACTGACCTGCAAATAATGCACAGGCTTTATTTTGGACTTTTATTTACCATTTGGAGACCGAATGCTGCATCTTTCCGGTCATAACGGTCCATCAATTGTGTATGGCTGTTTCAACCTTTTCAACCGTGGCTACAACCTTTCTCGTGTAGTGGAAGCGTTTTGTGCAGCATTTAGTGCCAATCTGTTTATCTTTAATGGCACCTACCATTAAGAGTCATGTCCACAAAAGGAATAGGATTTTGGGTGCACAAGCAAGGCGTGTGGACCAAACTCCGCTTCACTTCTGTAACCGCCCCCGTTTTGCCGCTTTCCGCAAGTCTACTATTGAAAAAGAACTAAACACTCGCAGTTGCCGCGTACCGTGTGAAACGCCCATTACTGTGCAAACGGAGGCGTATGATATCAAAGCATTGCCTGCTTTCTACTTGCTCTCGCTTTACTTTTATGTTTTGATTGATCTGCGCAGTGCCAACACACGTGTTCATCTGCAGTCAGGTGGCGGGGCGCGGAGATGCTGGGATGGCTAAAAAGATGAAATAACGTCATAACATTTCGTCTCGGCTTGTTTTGGTTAATGAAAATGAAGAAACATTTTAGCTTAGTTTTTATTTTGTAAACCACTTTAAGTCTAATTTTTATTCGTTACCAATATTGCATTATACATTTTATTATAGTCATCGTCATAGACCATCATTTTTGTTGCGTCTCGTTTTCATCACGTGAAAAAGGTTCGTTGACGAAAGCAACACTAGTTATATTGCGCACTGTAAACACAATCAAAGCTTCAAAAACACAGAAAGAATGGGACCTTTAAGATCTAACTTCAAAAAACATCGGCTGCGCTCTCTCTTTTTCTGCGTGTCTCTTTCTCTACTCATCGGTGATCACTTTGCTGCCATTAGAGTTTGAACATACAGTACTTCTAAAACACAACCAATCAAAGAATTGCAGATGTATGACTTTATGAATCATTTGCAAATGTACCTCGCAAATCATGTAAAAACGTGAAGATGTTCAACTCTGTGACATCGCAAATGACTGAAAAGTAATTGCAGGCTTCTGCAAAACAACAACAGAATTATCCAGCGATTGCGGCACCATGATCAAAATACTCTTTTATTGCAGTAATAATATTTAAACGGGTCCACTTTAAATGTAGGTTTGAAAGGAACCTAAACATTTAGACCTGTATCAATCATTAAAATCATATGGTTAAGGGGGATCTCTGTGCCCAGCCGCAATTTTTCTGGAATCGCCCCTCCTCATCTCCTCCTTTGCTGAAATGTTTTTCTTCTGTTCTGTTACCTAAAATTGGGGCTCGAGCCTGACTTAAGGTTCAAGCTGCCTTCGAGAACAGCAAGCCAAGTTCATGTACCAATAATTAGTAAGACTAAATGGGCGGGCAAACTCGTGAAACAGTGAAGGTAAAACAATCGGCAAAAATATGGTTTTACACGTCTATAGAAAATATACTTGTATAGGTATTAGGTGCCCACGTCACCAAAATTGGATAGAGGACAAGAAACGTGTAAAGGATAACAGTATGTATAAAAGCCATGCCAAATTGTCCCCACAATATGCTTACTGGATAACACTGGATATAACTATTGTATATATATTATAATAAAATAATGTATGTTACATGCAACAAATCAATTACAACATAACTACTGGTATTTACTAGCTGCAGAACTAAGCATATGGAATCTTCATTGATGATTTTAGAGACATCTATATTTCACTTATTATTCTTAAAGTTTGATCAATTGTGCATAATGACGTGCAACAAATGCATATCAAGTCTATTTATTATAAAAGTATTTGTCAGTAATGCAGTTATTTTGGGGAAAAAGTGAATAATTGCATTCATTGATATAATGTGTGCTCCCAAATTTTTAGCTTGTTCTCCTGAAATTTTCAGTCAGGGGCTACAGTGTTTCCAGTAAAAAAAAGGTAGTCTGGAACAATTCAACTTATACAAAAACTATTTTTGTGGACTTAAATAAAGAGACAAAAGTTGCACTTAGTTTGGCAGAGACCGCGCATAGTGTGGCAGATATCGTGATGTATTATCATAGGGCTAGCAAGAAACACTCCAATTATTCTACTAATTCTACTATCACAAATGCAGACATGTTTTTATGTTTAAGTATCCTTACCATACCAATCTGTTATGTTCTGCTCACATTGCGCTGGTAAAGTTGATCGATCAGCTTGTCATCTGCATTCTCTGGGTCAGGCTCGTATTGATAAGACAGTAAATACAATAGTATCTCCTGGCTCTCACTATTGCTGTGGGTTCTCATCTTTCAAAACATGGTAATTCTCACAACGATGAGCTTTGTACAAAATGATCTGTTGCAGATGGGTGGGACGTAGAGGTGCTACAAAAATTAACAGTATTTGGAAAATAATGCATTTTTTTTAACAATAAACCACGCAAACACATTGTATTACACCAAATACACAAAGTAATATGCTTTTTAGCCACAAAATACGTGCTACATTCAATCATATCGTACAACCCACAATTCCTAAGTAATGCGCCCATAATTTCTACACCGCTGCTGGTTGCGCGTGTTGACAGGAAAAATAAATATTAAATATTTTAAAGTCATCTAGGAAAACCCCAAACGAGCCCACGAGGAAAAAACAACAGAAGCAACTTTACCAAATGAAAGTAAGGGAGAAACAAAAAAAGAAAATTTATAGATAAAATAGATATAGTGAAAAAAGGATTTTCCTTGGTTCCTTCCTTTTCGCAACAGCTCTTGTTTTGTAGCTGGTGCAAGGAGGCCCCATGAAGTTAAAATGAAAATGGTTGTGTGTTCAAACTCAAATATGGTCAAACTCGTTTTTGAAACGTCAGTAGGAAATTCATTAAATATGAAAACACAGGCGCGTCACAGCTCAAAACTTGTGTTTTATTTGTCAGTAGGAAATTCATTAAATATGAAAACATCGGCTACTTACAGGATGTCAGTCAGCAGAACCAGAGTGTAGTTGGAATTGCTCCACTTTTAAGACGAAGCCTTTGTGTACATCCAGCCTTGTAACTCCCCAGTGTTTAGAAAGTAGTCCTTTTGAGTATGAATGAATTTGAGTATAATGTGGGTTTATTATCAGTAATGAACTAATTAATGTAATCATTCACACACCAAGTTGCTTTAGACTTTTTTTCACGTGACCCAACAGCATGACATAACCGAAAAGCTAGACAATAGCGATCAGGATGGTCAGACTGAAATGGATTTCCGGAAATGACTGACAGTGTGAACAAGATCTAATACACCTCTTCCTGCATCGGCTGCCTGTAAAAGGCTTGATAGAGCTTGAATTTTGAAAATTAGCTTCTGCTTAAGTTAAATTCGAGGTTTTACAACTTTTAGTAGCATGTTGCATACTGAAATTAGGTAGTCTTACACTGTAGTTTGATAAGTAAGGAATAATTGACGACGGGCAGCTGAATTATAAGAAAATAATGCAAACCCTAGGTGGTAATCCGGCATGACGCAAAACGGAGTGCCGTTACACTGCGGGTGTGCATTATTTTTGAATAATTCAAAGGACCGGAGTCATTTATTCCGCTTATACCATAGTTACCACAAACATTGCTCTGGTGCCTATTTTTAAGACATTTTAAAAGTTAGGTGTGCGATTATTAAAAAATAATCAACACCCATGGAACATTTCTCAGCCAATCAGAATCAAGCATTCAATATTTATAAATAAATAAAACTAAATACAAACAGTTGTAAAGAAGGATAAAACCTTTTATGTTTCATTCACTTCATGTTTTTGGAGATTAAAAGCTTCAACAAGAATCTCTAGTTTTCATTCTTCTCGTTACTTTTACTTTTTTAATACTCAAGTACAATTTTAATGTTTTCCTTTTTTACTTTTACTCAAGTATGATTATGGCCAGATACTTTTACTTTTAATTGAGTAAAATTTACACTCAGTACTTGTACTTTCACTTGAGTAACATTTTTGAGTACTTTTTACACCTCTGTTGCTTGATGAGTAATAAATCGCCATAAGCTGCTTTTTAGATGGAGCGGCATTTATTACAATGAGCCATAATTTAACTGAAAACTAGGAAATATTGCATTCATAATCTCAGGCGATTCATCCACGGTTATGCATACAATATTTCCCCGCTTGACAGTAAACTACGGCTACGGGTAGTAAATGCCGCTCAATCTGAAAGCAGCTGATGGTGATTTATTACTTATCAAGGAACCGGCTTTACTGACGAGATGTGCGTGACAATCACATGCGGTTTTCGTGCAGCCCTAGTTCTGGAGGTTGATCTCGCATTCTTCCATTTACACTTTGGTTAACCCGATCTGACACATGCATGTGCGCACACACACACATGCACGCAATCGCACACACACAGAGTAAGGTGCCTATTCACAGACCAGTACTTTGCAACAAAGTTGACCAAGCCACAGAAAATACCGGATTATCTGAGCATCTTGTCTACGCAGTGGCAGCTCAAATGCGCCACAAAGTTTTGGGGCAGTCTATTAGCAAACTTTGAAACCGCAAACATTAAAAACAATAAATATCATGATGACTTACATACTGTAGCATCCTGCTAATGTTAGTCAACTTCGTTTGCCATAAGTCCTGGAAAAGCACTTTTCGACCAAACTCGACCATGATCATTTCCTGCTGCTCAATCTGGTCCAAGCTCCTTAAGCCTTTATTAATTCTTCAACTTAACGCCTTGTAAAGGGTGATTTTGTAAGCATAAAATCAGTTTTCTTTATCTCAAGATATTTCACTTGCTTTCACTAATCAGTACTGTAGCTAGCCGTTACATGGCAATCTGCAATGCGATTATGAGACTCTGAGAGGCTGTTTACACTTGGCTTTAACATGCGTTTTCATCGATCGGATCACAAGTGGACAACGTTAATGCCAAGTGTAAACGGTGTTCAAAACGTTTTAAGCTTGTCCACTTTTGACCACTTTCAACCACATTCAGAGGTAGTCGAAACCCCTTTTGATCGGATTGCTTTTGTAGTGTAAATGTGGTTGAATGTGTTCGAACAGCAACACGCGACCGCCTTCCCTCCACCCATTTATCTAATCTGAGGTACTAAACACAATGTTTTACGTCTTTTCTGACTTCTGGCGCAAACACACAGTGAACAGTGCTATTTTTAGCCTTTCATTGATAAAACTAAAGCGGCTGATCTCCGCAGTTTAAAGGGCCATTTCACCGATAGGAACATTAATCTTTATGGAAAGTGGGTCATATTTGTAGTCGATTTTGTGCATATTTGCCCGAGAAAAGACAGAACGTGACTTTAGAGCACATTTGTGTGAAAAACTACAACTGCCACTATGCACCACAATGCACAGCTCTGCAAGCCACTCCCATTAATCGGAACACCGCTCAGATATGCTATTGTGTACATAAATGCCACGTTAGTATAAAAAAGAAAATAGCCACCACTGTGTCTGACAGACACCAATCATGACTTGCTTTTAAACGTGATGTTACATTGTGTTACACACAATAACACTCTGGTCTGGTGTGTAGCAAAGTCTTATTCAAACAGTAACGTGAGGTGTCAGATCTGCAGTACAAATGTCTTTTCAAGTACTTAAAAAAAGGGTATGCATTTTAAATGTTTATTTAGTTTTACCAATTTTCTTTTTGTCTCTTGTTTACTGTAATTACATCTTTGTAATATCAGCCTCATTGCTTTCACATAGACATATAAAACACCGCTCAGATATGCTATTGTGTACATAAATGCCACCTTAGTATAACAAAGTAAATAGAAACACTCACTTCACAGTCAGACGTCCGTTTATCCCTGCATCCTCCACACAAACGCGTCCCCTGCACAATATCTCCACAGACACACTGCCTCAGCTCTTGGAGCTTGTGATCATAAGCCGAAACACGTCTTTGTTTCCGGACGCGTGCTTATTTCATTCACAAAACAAACTTTCATATCCATATCTGATCCAGAAATGTTAAACAGAAAGCACACAGCGCGAGTCTGTCCAAGCTCATATACTCCGCAGCGCGTCTGCTAGTAAGCCGAAACACGTCTGTAAATAAACACGTACAAACACGCGCAAAGTTGCTCTTTTGCCTGGAAAATTCACCAAACAAACGTCCATATCCTTATCTGATGCAGAAATGTTATAAAGCAAGCACACAGCGAGAGTACAGGCAGTATCTGTCCAAGCTTCTCTACGCAGCAGAGGCCAATGGTTGCTGCGTCTTCCACGGGCTCCTCTACTCAGCCGAAGCCCAGGCTCTGGCCTTCTCCTCGGGCTTTTGTTCCTCTATCTGCCTGAGCTCTTTGCTGTATTGTGGCTCATAAAGGTGCAATGAACAGCGGATTAGAGCAGCACGCTTGCGAAATCACCCTCTTCCATATAATATTGATTAACTTCCACTGTTATTGTAACATGAAGTCTGGCTCGCCTCACAACTTCTGTTTAGCTTAGCTTAGCATAAAGATAGCGGCTGATCGTTTTTTTCCCCATCTGTGTTCATAAATTTTCGTAAGTCCCACCCACTGATCTGTAATAGGTCTGTAGCGTGAGTGAGTCCCACCCATAGCCCCCACCTTGGAAAAATGAGGAATGAGTGTCTGTAGTCTTTCACACTCAATAGAGATACAGGATTTCCTTCTTTCAATGATGCAAAATGACGATTTTTACATCATTGAAAGAAGAAAGTGCCTCACCGAAATCAGTATTTCTCCCATCTTAGGAGAAACTGAGGGAATAATGCAAGACCATTCAAAAACATGACGGGGGTTCTAACGATACAAAGCTTAATGCAAATGGGTGAAGTTTCCCTTTAATTTTGCAAGCGTGTGAAAATTGCGCAATCCTATTTCATCAATTGTGCTGAAAATTCAGAGAAAGCTCTAACATATACATGTACAAAACACTGTGCAGCATGTTTACTTAAACCCAGGCAGCGGACTCCAACATATTAGTTTGCGTCCATATAAACTCATCATTACTCCCGCTTGCGTTCAAAAGACAGCGGAGAGACTCGCCCACCGTCTAGACAGACCATCCCCTTACAGTATTCAGGACAGAAGCGGTCAAAAGTGGACCAAAGAGACAGATTTGAATACCAGGTGTAAACGTAATGAGTCTCTCTCGTCCACCCAAGTGTAAATAGCCCCAATGATCCAGTCACAGCCAGCGTGTCTCGTCTCCCTCTAGAAAGTTTCCAGGTCAATACGGAATGGATTAATCAGCATTATTTTTTTTCTCTCAGATTAATTCATCGAAATGAACGCGCTATTTTGACAGCCCTATATATATATAGGGCTGTCAAAATAACGCGTTCATCTGTACATATACATATACACATATACACACACACACACACACACACACATATATATATACATATACATATGAAGAATTTTGCCATTTTGATTTTTACTTTTAAACCATCTTGGCTGTGTTGATTGAATATTGCCCAAACTTGCGAGAGGTTAATCATTTTTGATGAATTTTAGAATTTTGGTTTCAGTTTTTTAAATTAGCTTAAAATGGCTAAGCTACGCAAAAACCGACACATGTGATCCTAGCGGCAAAAAATGTCCCATTGAAACCCATTATAACTACCATTTTTGACCCCCCATTTATCTTAACATAAACTAATACATACCTTTATGTCAATATATCATTTTAAACTACTGGCCTTGAAGTTTCGATTTTTATACTTGTCCACCAGGTGGCGCTACTTTTTACCATTTCATGCATTCATCAAAATGTCACAATTTTTGCTGTTTTCTGCGGACCGCATAGCTGCTGAAAAGATAAACCTTTAATGTTGAAAATTGGTGTGTGTGTGTAAAAAAAGTGTGTCTGAGTGGTAAGGGGGTGGTGATGATGTCGGGGTGGAGTCGATGTTGAGTGGGGCAGGGGGGCATATTCAACATATCCAAATTCTTCTCTCTTTGAAGGGCACATTCTGCATTATAAACTAATTCAGTAATAAAAACGATGAGAGGTCAGAACCGAAACAAAATCAATGTTCATTTTGGTTCTCGCTCATGTTGTTTATGCAAATACACTGCTATAAGTATGAACAGTATAGCAGAAGTAGTAAAAATGGCAAGGCATTACACCATCCCCTTACAGTATTCAGGACAGAAGCGGTCAAAAGTGGACCAAAGAGACAGATTTGAATACCAGGTGTAAACGTAATGAGTCTCTCTCGTCCACCCAAGTGTAAATAGCCCCAATGATCCAGTCACAGCCAGCGTGTCTCGTCTCCCTCTAGAAAGTTTCCAGGTCAATACTGGCCTTGAAGTTTCGATTTTTATACTTGTCCACCAGGTGGCGCTACTTTTTACCATTTCATGCATTCATCAAAATGTCACAATTTTTGCTGTTTTCTGCGGACCGCATAGCTGCTGAAAAGATAAACCTTTAATGTTGAAAATTGGTGTGTGTGTGTAAAAAAAGTGTGTCTGAGTGGTAAGGGGGTGGTGATGATGTCGGGGTGGAGTCGATGTTGAGTGGGGCAGGGGGGCATATTCAACATATCCAAATTCTTCTCTCTTTGAAGGGCACATTCTGCATTATAAACTAATTCAGTAATAAAAACGATGAGAGGTCAGAACCGAAACAAAATCAATGTTCATTTTGGTTCTCGCTCATGTTGTTTATGCAAGTACACTGCTATAAGTATGAACAGTATAGCAGAAGTAGTAAAAATGGCAAGGCATTACAGCACACACAAGGCTCCTGAAATAATCATGCATTTCAAGAGCGAGGATGGCTCCTCATCTTCCTCCGAGGATTCTGAGGTCGACACGGAGGCCTCAGAGGTAGAAGTAGACCAGCTGGAGTCTAATTCATAAGAAGGATCTTCAGAAGACTTGTCAGAAGGTGAGAGCGGAGAGGAGATGGATGAAGTGGCGGCAGGATGGACATCAAAAATTGAAAAATCTTTTGGTCTCCCACAAACATGGAGACGCTCCGCTACTTCCCAGCAGCCAGAGATTTGATCCCAGGGCTCACACACTATGCCACTGCCCAAATCAGTGCCCTGACTTCAAGCTTTTCATTGATGCATGAAATCCTGCAGCATATTGGGGCCATGACAAACCTACATGGGAGACAGTCACAGACTGGAGAGATCTTGAGACAGAGAAACTGCAGGCTTATGTGGGGCTGCTCATTCTGACTGGTGTTTACAGATAAAAAATGAATCAGCCCTCAGTCTCTGGAGTGAGAAATCAGGACAGGTCACTATCTGGGCAACGATGTCACACAAAAGTTTTCACGACATCAGCCGAACACTGTGGTTTGATTCATGTTAACATATTGGCATTTAAAGGGTTAAAATTTCCACAAATTTAATTAATATTTGACATGTATGTTTCAGGAAGAAGTAGTGTTAAAAGATTTAATAGTTTAAAGTGGAAAAAATGATTGATGTATGATATTTTTAGAGCAGTTTTTGGGAAGGTGTCATTTTGGCCTTAGGATCATTTTGGCCTTAGGAAGTGTGAGTTTTGTATAAAATCTGACCCTGTTCAAAAAATAACAATGCATCAAAATCAATGTTACTACCAATCTTTTACCCATCCTAGGGTCTAATAATAATTATAATCAAATGGTAGTTCAAATGTTTTTTTGGGGGAAAATATTTAGATTTTTGTTTTTTTCTGTTGAAAAAACATGGGTTAATGTAAACAAACTGGCATGTAAAGGGTTAAAATTTCCACAAATTTAATTAATATTTCATATGTATGTTTCAGGCAGAAGAAGTTCTAAAAGACTGAATCATTTAAAGTGTAATAAAATGTTGACATATGATATTTTTAGAGCAATTTTTAGGAAGGTGTCATTTTGTGGCCTTAGGAACACTTAAGGAAGTTTTTTATAAAATCTGACCTTGTTCAAAAAATAACAATGCATGAAAATTAATGTTGCTACCAATCTTTGACACATCTCAGGGTATAATAATAATAATAATCACATGGTGGTTCAAATGTGTTTTTTGGAAAATATTTTTTTTTTTTTCTGTTTAAAAAAAACATGGGCTAATGTAAACAAACAGGCATATAAAGGGTTAAAATTTTCACAAATTATATTAATATTTGATATGTATGTTTCAGGCAGAAGTAGTTTTAAAAGACTGAATCGTTTAAAGTGGAAAAAAATATTGATGTATGATATTTTTAGAGCAGTTTTGGGAAGGTGACATTTTGTGGCCTTAGGATCACAAGTGTGAGTTTTTTATAAAATCTGACTCTGATTTTAATGCATTGTTATTTTTTGAACAATGTTGCTACCAATCTTTGACCCATCCCAGGGTCTAATAATTAAAATAATCAAATGGTAGTTCAAAAGTTTTTTTTGGAAAATATTTAGTTTTTTTGTTTTTTCCTGTTAAAAAAACAGGGGTTAATGTAAACAACATGGCATATAAAGGGTTAAAATTTTCACAAATCTAATTAATATTTTATATGTATGTTTCAAGCAGAAGTAGTTTACAAGACTGAATCGTTTAAAGTGGGAAAAAATATTGATGTATGATATTTTAGAGCAGTTTTTGGGAAGGTGACATTTTCTGTCCTTAGGAAAACATACGTAAGTTTTTTTAAGGATCTCTTAAGGGTTAATATGACAAAGTGTAAGTGTTTTGACATTAATGACATTAATGTTTATATTTTTAATTAGTGTGTACAACTAGTCAACTAAATGAATATACGAATGTATATGAATATATGAATGCACATTTATATAGGCTATTGATTCAATAGATTTATTATAGCATTTTGAATAAAAACTTGTCATGGATTTATAGCATTTTGTGGAAAAAATAATCCGTTTTTATAATAAATTTTTGAAAATCTAGTTATGGATTTGAATTTTTTATGTTTTTATAACCTAAAGATGCTATGTGAAAGTCTGTAACAGAAAATAGTGGTTTTCATCTTGTTACTTTCTTGGTATAGAAAACACGTTTTTACCGAAATTTGTCAAAATGGATTTATTGCGTTTTGGAACCAAACTCTTCATATATACATATACACACATATACATACACACACACACACACACACACACACACACACAAATAGAGCCTAAGTTTGTTTTTCATTTTGTTGCTATGTTTATATTTTTAAATTTATGACTCTGTTCTGATTTCTGAAATTCTGCTTTTGTCCCTTAGCTTTGGAACACTTGGAGGAAAATAAAGTTTATATCTTAGGGGGTTTAGTGGATGAAAGCATAAAAAAGGTGGTCATATTATAATTTATTAAAAATAAATTCACTTTCTTCTCCATACTATAGTTAACTGAATAAATACCTAAATCTAAAAGCCATTTTTAAACAAGATCTCGACGTTGTCTTTGACAGAAAATAACCTTTACAAGAGCAAAAGAGCTTGGAGTCCGCATGGTAAGACTGCCTATTGATGAGTACATGGTGAAGAGGTCCAACCCCAAAAACTTCCACTCCAAAATCTTAGCCATCAATCAAGGTAAGCACATCAGCAGACAAATCGGAGGTCATAATTCTTAACCTTTTTTGAAATTGAGTGTACAATTGAACAAGCTGTTATATTTTAGTGTTTGAAATCCTGCTGGCTTTTTATGAGACCAAAGATTGGACAAAAGCACTTGCTTCTGGTATCCCACCTGGAAAGGGATACATGGTGATGTCACAAGCATCTACAGAGGTCAGACTGTGATCGGCCCTCCAGAGGAGCTGTGAGCCAGCATGGTCCATAAAATTAATGGCAGGCTTTGGTTACACTGACATTTTTGTGGCCTTGCCCAATATACATTCACCATGTTTACAACATTATGTATGGCATGTTTCCCCAGGTGCCAGCTAATATTTCAAATAACAGTATCTTTTGTATCATTTTTAATAATACTGAATAATTGTTTCAGGAAAAGTTTTTTGTAAGTATTAAAGAGATCAGGATTGAAAAACTGTTATTCTTCAATGTCTCTGCTCTTGTTTCACTGTGTTGCTCTTTAACCAATTTTGGCCAAGTTCAATGTGAGAATCACTGTCTTTTATTTAAAAAGACTTTTTTGAAATGTAAAATAAGTATTCAGTGTCCCCAGATTGTTTCTGTGAAGTTATAGCTCAAAATACCCCATATATAATTTATTACAGCATGTTAAAATTGCCACTTTATAGGTGTGAGCAAAATGTCCCATTTTTGGGTGTGTCCCTGTAAATGCAAGTGACCTGATAAAATGCAAACACTGATCGACACAATGGTGGTTGTGGAAATTGAAATTCAATTTTGCTGTCAATTTTTCTCTCTGCACTAAATGGCAGTGCTGTGGTCAGATTAAGGGGCTTTATTATTATAAGAAGATCCCCTTCATGTGCTTGCAGAAAATGGTTTACCAAAACAAATTTACCGGGTTGTACTGGGTCTTTTTCACGTTTTCTTTGCTGATAGAAGCACTGGGGACCCAAATATAGCACTTAAACATGAAAAAAAAACAGAATTTCATTATATGTCCCCTTTAAGCAACCCAGTGATCAAATGTAAAATGAGTGATCTTTGTGTACATATTATTTTCATCTGCCGTCACATTCTTAAAGGAAGCTGTATTGTCATTTCAACCATATGTACACAGTGAAATGAGAAGTTTCTCCAGGACCATGGTGGTACATAGAGACACTGAACTACATAAAAAAACATGGTGCTAAGGACTAAAAATGTAATTTTTGCCTAGCCACATAAAGTGCATTTGTACAACCTAGTGCAAACAGTGCCGAACAAGAAACAGTGCAAAAACAATACAATACACTGCATTATGCATAAAAAAGTAGCACCAGCCAGTACAATATGTCTCTAACTACGGAAGAAAATCATTATAACATATCTACACGTTTAACAGCAGTAGGTAGTGTGAAAAATACAGCATTTTAAAGTGTAAAGTGCAGAAAAAACTCAGTGAAATGTAATTGACATAAAAACAGTGTTGTGACACAACTGGATTTGCAAGACAATTTAATAACAGCATGTTTTATGTATGTATGTATGTACTGAGGAGTCTGATGGCTTGAGAAACCACTACACAGTATAGTGAAGATTCTTGCCAATGGAAACACATGAGCCACTGCTGTTTGATTGTAAAGTGTGCGTACAGGAACATCCATGGCTAAATATTTACGTCTTTGACGTGGAAAAGTGCTTAGCACCACGTTAGGGTCTTAGCAGATGTACGCACTTTTGTTTTTCCGATTGCTGCATGTTTTTGGAAATAAAAGCAATTTTTGCAGCTCGATAAAGGATTTGAACATTGTCAAGTGCTTTTTTTTTATTTGTCGATGACATTAATTCAGCGCCACCACTCACACCACGCGCATCACACGCTGTGCGTAGGACACCAAGTGCTGAGGGGGCACCAAAAATAGCCTAATGAAAACAATTATAATGCAGATATTATTTTATTAGCCTAAAGAAATATTATTAGGCACTTTCAGCACATAAATTGAGTTTCAGCACCCTGCAAGTATTGAACATTACTACATTTCTAAACAGTGGTACACAGTGGCGGCTGGTGACTTCTTTTATTGAGGGTGCTCGATGCGAAGTTCATCACAACATGTATTTAGCCCGTCATGTGTGTGGTTCTTTTTGTCAAAATATGTGTTTTGAGAGATCATGTGTGCATCATGTGTCCTGCCAAAAAAAGTGCCTGCTGCAGACGCGTCTAAAGGGTTTATGATAAAAGAGACGCTGGCGTTTGCCAGATACTCGCATAATCTCATGTGTAATCAGAGTTTAATGTTAAGGGAGTGTCTTGTGTGTATTTTGTGTACATGATCGTCTCTTTTATCATAAACTGTTTTGACGTGTGTACAGCAGGCACTTATTTTGACAAAACACGTGATGCACACAGGGTCTCTCGACACGCAGGACACATATTTTGGAAAAAGGAACCACACACGATACTCCGAACACTTATTTTGAATTAGCGCTAAGGGTGGGCGGTATGAGCTAAAATTCATATCAAGGTATTTTCCACTCTCCAGCCGGTATAGCGGTATTACGGTATGTTGCCATATGAGATAAAACATTTTGGAGTCACACTGTAGTAAAACTTAGTTATATTACTGGCAAAATTTTTATTTTTAACCTTATGTAACTAATAAGTGAGGGATTGGACATAGACATGATGTTTTTTTATCTTTTCCTATTTTTTCCTTAAAAAGTGCCATTGTTTGGATGAGTGGACTCATCTTCTTATGCATATTGTCACTAATATGGGAAGTATGAAAGTATGGAAATTGGTATGGTCATTTGCTGGTATGTCCCTTATTACAATGTTTTACGCTACGTCCAACAACTTTAAAGCTGCATGTGCTGTGTATATCTTGTGTCTGTTTGTTTTATAAATATACAAAGAACAAGATTTATAAAAAGACTTATAAGGCAGGTTTAACTTGTTGTAAAGTAATTAAATTATTAAATATAATTAATATAAATATAATATATAAATTAATTATTATTAATCCCTGAACGCATTAATAAATGCAGTTTATTAATACAAGTTATATTATTAAATGTATTTATTGCATTTAATTTAATTAACCAGCAGATTCACAGTGACAAAAACACTCCACTCATACATTTGTTTGCGTAAATATTCACTGTGTATTGTCATTGCGTTTAATAGCCTCTCTAATTAATAAATCTGAATTAAGAAAACGAAATTAACCATTAAAGGCTGTTTTTAATGTGTTTTTAATGTCTCTGATATGGACAAGTGGCTACTTTCAAGGCCAGACATAAAAGCTGTGGACAGAAGTGCCACCTCCAAATGCACAGGTTTATGGAACAAGGCCAGCCGTTCCACAGTGGCTGCAGAGATCGTAGATGAAGTCTTTGAAATGAAGCTCCTTGTCCCATGTACGACCAGATTGAACTCCTTTCATGATGCTGTTGCTCGTCTGTGAATTCCCAATCGCCGAGCTGAACACCATTTTCTACAAATTTGGGTTGAAGGCCATCACAGATCGTGAGTACCTGTTCCTCAGGGAATACTGCACAGTGATGAAGCCACTAACGTTAGCCCTTGACATTCTTCAGGGCGAAGACAACTGCTTCTATGGCACCCTTCTACCCACACTGGAGACATTGATCTCCAAGACCCTGGACTTGAAGACTGGCCTCCAAATCCTTGGTGACCTTCCAGAGGCTGTTGTCAAGGTAAGAGCTAGTATTTCTTCCAATAAATTGAATACATACTCCTATTAGGGATGCTTTACATGTGTATACATTTGTATATTAATGTGAAATTTATATTATATAAATACTTAATATATAAAAAAATTTTTTCTTAAACTTATATATACATAATTATTAGACACAGTTCACACACACATATGATGTAAAAAAACAGGGTCCACTCCGGGTTTTCTGGCTGTATCACGTTAAGCCGAGGTAAAACTTTATTTCAGCAGCATGGACAAACATATAATGCAGGAAGGCTCCGATGTTTTGGAGATCGATAAAGGAGTAAAAGATTAAAACCAGGATCAGATGATTACTGATCAAGGACGATCACATCTTTGTGAAATCACAGCGACCCTATGATAAGGGGGTGGGGCTTGGCCAGGGGGTGGGGCTTAGCTAGGGGACCCCCCATAAGCTTTGACATAATTCGAACACTGGATAAAACGCTGTGTTGACTTATGCTGTCTGTGTGAAAGGAGAGATATTTACCTGATGAGCTGCTAGAGGATTTGGAGCCCAGCGAATGTCACCCTTCTGGCTGTGTATGTGTGAGTAGCTGCAAAGACAAAGAGAGGAAGATTAGCATTAACGGATTCGTGAGTAGATTGAATGATCAATACATCTATATACCTTACCTTGAATTGGAATACCAACCATTGTTGTGAGTTGTGGAACAGTGTATAAACGGCCCCACGGTGGAAAGGATTTGTGGGTGAGCCGAGTATCGAGTGTAACGTGAGGACGTTATTCTGCTGCGGCTGCGACGTCAACTGTGGGCCACCTGCTGTGTCAGTGTATTGGATCCTCCCCTGGTTGAACTCTCGGTCCAAACGGAAGGTGCCGACCGTAAGTCATTGGAGTGTGTGAAGTGTATTAGGTGAGTCTGTGTCGACGTGTGTACACTTGGAGATTGCAGTGCTGTGCCGTGTCCCTGTTGTCTGTACTTACCCTTTTAGGCCGAGAAGGAAATCCTGTGGGGAAAACGTATGCTGTGCCAGTGGTGACCACCTCTTTTATGTACGCCTGCTCATAACTCCTGACCCTCTTTTTCCATCTGGAGGCAGTGCAACGATAACAACCAGTAAGGTACACTGAACAGTGTGGGGAAAGACGTTAACATGAGGAAGTATTCTCTGTTGTACGAAGTACTGCTGTGTGAATGCTGGGTGTGTTGAATTACTGTGGAGTCCTTCTGGAAGTTCGCCCCTGTCTAGATCTCTTTTCCCGTGGTTTGGAAGAGAGGAGAGGGAAGCGTTCGACCCCGGTAATTGTCTGCATGACTGGCCTGGTATAGACAACCGACCTGAACCCAACTAGAGTGGTGGCGGCGGCCTGGCCGTGGTAGGTACAACGAACTGCTGTGCTCGAGTCATACCCCCCATCGGTCCTTGCGTAAAGTCGAGAGGTGGTGTATCTTCTTCTCTCCGAGTTTACTGAAACACATACATTGTAAAGTATTGTTGTAATTCTGTCTACTGCTAGCTTTGCAGAATCGTGCCAAAGGCTGGAAATCGTCGTGGGAGAAATAGTCAACAGGAAGGTGGTCGAGTGGATGTGGCCCGGGAAGTCTGCCCCGTTGAAGAGGTCACCAGTATACGAGTAGTACATCCTTTCCAGTCTCTCCAGCCCCAACGAGGCCAAGGCATATCATTCATCTCTTAAAGGGTCCGTAAGTTAGATGTTTTCTGTGTTCTCGTATGCTATCACCGAGTTCAGACTAAGAGTCACTCACCTGTGAATACCCACCTGTATACGACCCCTGTTACGCTAAAAGTGGAGAGTCACTTACCCGCGAATATCCACCTGTATGCCCCAAAGTCTAGAGTCCCCTCCTGTGAATACCTACCTGTAAGCCACTTACTTGAGAGTACGCCCTGCCAGGTTCTTCACGCTCCTTGAGGTTGAAACTAGGAAGGGGCGTGACTCAAAACACCTGTGGTCTGCTCCAACCTGTGACATACACTTACAGCTAAGCACTTACAGCTTAACAATTATAAACAGTATATTCTGTATTGTATAAACTGTATTCCTGAAATATCTTCTCCTGTGGGCTTTTATTCTTAGACACTTTTCACAAACTTAAAAACAAAGATAATTTGTAAAAACTGTAAATTCATCTAAGAAAACAACATTCACATTTTTAAGCAAGTTATGTACCTCCTTAGCTTCTTGTGAATGGTTAACAGACAGGCTCTTTTATGATGTTGGTACTTCACTTTAAACAGCATTCTGTATGTAACTTCAATTACTTTTTTTAAAACAAAAATAAACATTTTAGGAAAATCATTCTTATTATAAACAAGGCATGTCAACTAAAATGGTGTGGTATGCTGCTTTGATGAGTTACCGAGTTTCTTGTATGTTGCCACCGAAATACATTTACACATCACTTTACCTCAAAGCTAGCGTTTCAAATAGGTTAAATGATGGTTAACGTTAACTTACTTAATAGGGGTGTAAATCGGAGCCTTCATGACAATTCAATCCGATCCCGATTTCTTAAGCCAAAGATTTGATTATTTTCGATACTTCAGAATTCCCTGTGAACTGATTCGATACGATACTAGATATTTTTACATGATATCTATTAAGTTTCAAATAAATCAACAAAAATAACACATCATTTGCCTTTTATTGAGAATACAGAAACAGTATTCTATTCACAAAATGTCACTAGCAGTTTGCTGAATGTACAACAAATATAACAGTTACTACATCTACAGTACAATAAAGTGCAATCAGATAAATTGTTATAAGAACAAAATAAAAATAATAATACAGTGAGTGCAGGTCTACTATGGCCAATTAGCCTATTCACTGTTAAAATACAATAAAAAAAACACTGACCTACAGCCTATAGTTCAAGTAAATCAACCCTGCACGTTTCTTTTATACAAAATTGGTTACATTTTGAAAATATAATTTGCATCTTATTAAGAGGTAATGGTGACACATCCTCTGCAGTAGATGAATTGCAAATAGAACAGTTACTCCACAATACCAGATAAAGTGCAATAATAACAAAAAGTAGCAAAAGTCTAGGACAAAAGCCTACAGCTCATTCACTACCAAATAACAAAAATGCATTTGCATTTTAGAAGAAAGATGTATTTAGAAGCATGGCTCGTGGCTTGAGCTATAGCAGGGGCCTTGCAAATAGAACAGTAATTCAATAAAACAGTTTAAGTGCAGTAAGAATCAAAAGTAACAAAAGTCTAGGACATAAGACTACAGCCCATTAATGGCAAAACAACCAAAAACAAAAACTGACCTCTACAGTTCAATACTCTCAATGGTGCTCCTTGACAGATTTTTCTTCAAGAAAATCAACTGGTCCACATGCTCAGAACACAATAGACTACGCTCTGAATGCACAATGTCCCCTGCTGTACTAAATACACGTTCTGATGGTACACTTGTACCAGGAATGCATAAGTACGTCTTGGCCAGGTCTGCCAGGAGAGGAAACTCAGCCTGGTGAGCTCTCCACCAGTCTAACACCTTACCATCTAGGCTTAAAGATGCAACATCTCTGTACTTCCTAACTTCATCATGGGCTAGTTCTTTGGATGTTTTGACTCTGACACTTGGGTCCTCAGTGCAGAAGGAGTCACCAAAAAGGTCATCCAACACCTTTGATTTCTTGGGAGCAGAAGGGCATTCTAGAATGGCACAGAAATAAAAATAAGACTTGATTATAGTTGTGTGTGTGTGTGTGTGTGTATATATATATATATATATATATATATATATATATATATATATATATATATATATATATATATATAGCATGGTTTACCTTTAGGGGCTTCTGCATCACACACCTCATCTGTGAGATAATGGATAAGCATTAGGGGTGTAAATCATATACACATATATAGCTATTGTAAGTCACAGTAATATTAGTAGTAGTAATAGTAGTAATAATAGTAATACTATTTACTATATTTACTATACTTTTTTATTTATATATTTTTATTTATATATTTACTATATATAAATAATGTGTGTTATATATAAAGCATGGTTTACCTTCAGTGGCTTCTGCATCACACCTCATTTAGCTCCATAGAAATCTGGTGAGGAGAAGAGACACAGACAGACAGACAGACAGTTAAATAGCCAGAGTATTCAATGGAACAAGGGGTTCATCAGTATTACTATTACATTAAACACCATCACTAAATTAACCAAAATGAAAAACAACCTACCCTCTGTTTCTTCAGCTGTGCCACTTCTTCAGCAAGATATTCAAAGGTTTGGTTTCTTTTCTCATCACCCAGGAAAGGAAGCTTTTTAAATCGGGGGTCCAAAGCAGCTGCTCGAAGTAAGAATGGTTCTTCGTCCACATATCACTCTCTAAGGTCATTAGACATGAGGCGTTTCATGTCTTTGATTAACCTCTTCTACCCTGAGGACCCTGTCCCGGGTCCAGAATTTCGTTTTTTGACATAATATAAAATATTATTTTAATCTTTGATGCTCCGTCATGGACCCCAGTAACACATATGAGATACTGTTTGAAAGCTTAGAGTCTCTACTTTCTGCAGATATGCATCACTTTGACACATCTTTTACTGTAAGAAAGTTATTTACACTTAATTTACACTATCACCCCCCCCCAATATTTTATTATATCATTTAATATTTACATATTTCATATTTTTCAAAAATGACAAACATGGGCAAGTCTTATATCAAATGAAAGCTCTCACTCTCATGAATAAGGCTACAGCGTTATTTTTGTTCTAATATCAAAACATATCCAACAATCGCTGAATGAATAATAAGGTAAAAAATGGTCTTTTGTAAACATATGTGAAACTTGAGTGTGGACTGCCTCAGATAGCACAGATAGCCACAAATGATACACCATCTTTTATTTTAGGTCCTACTCTAAACAATGAGTCCATTCACAGCATTTTCTTTGGTTGTGTGCATAATTAATCCCTTGCTATTTATTATATGTGCAAAACAAAAAATTAATATTTATATGAAAAATGTATTTTCTAGGCATGTAACGATTCACTGAACTCACGATGCGATGCGATTCATGATACTGGTGTCACGATGCGATTCACGATGCGATTTCTTGTACAAAATGAGATTGAAGAAAGTTAAATGGAAAAGTTTCCTTTTATTTTATTCTCACTCAGACAAAATGCTGCACAATTCTTTCTGAAACTGAAACATCTTTCTCAAATAACAAAACTAAATTGGAATATTAAAACAAATCCCAAATAAAATAAATCTTTTCATATAAACAAACTTGCTGCACATTTCTTTTTGAAACTGAAACATCTTTGTCAAATGACAAAACTAAATAGGAATATTAAAACAAATGTTTATCATATAAACAAACTAAATGTATCTCGATTCAAACCCTGTTTCAAAATACTGGGAAACAACTTTTTTTTTTACATGTTTTTTTTAAGAAATATCAGCATGTCCACCTTTTCTGGCAGAAGCTGAGATCTCTGCACATTCACAATGTCCCCTGCCGACGAAAAAACCCTTTCACTAGGGACAGAGGTGGCTGGTGTGGAGAGATATGCTTTTGCTATACTGGATAGCAGTGGGTATACCCTAGCATTCTCTTTCCACCACTTGAGTGGACAGCTATTGAGGGAAATTGATGTTTCAGCTCTGTACTTAATCATTTCTGCATCAATCTGAGTGATGTGCTGTGCAACTGGTTCATCAAAAGTCCCTCCAAGGAGATCTTCCAATGCTGTTTTCTTGGAAGGAGGTGGTCTCAGCTCTGTGTCTGCTCTGTCTGTCTGGTCAAGAGGCTGTTCTGCTGCAGGGAGGTGACCACTGGCACCTTCTTTGCCCTCATCCTGCACAGAGGAATAGCAAAAATAAAAGTAAAAATCTAAGTACAACAGTGACAGGGGTTTTACATTGTTATAAAAACAAGATTTTAATATCATTTGTTATAATTTATTTGTATCAGTGCTCAGAGTTTACACAAACACATTTGGAAACACATTTAGAAAAATATGCCATAATAATAAACAAATTATTTAAAAACATCTATTTAGAGAAAGAGTAAAATAAATACAATAGGTTACCTTGTTCTGCAACATCAGTACAGCTTTCTCCTTCAGTCTGTGGAATAAATCATCACGTTGGTCTTTCTCTAGATGAGGCAGAGCCCGGAATCTGGGGTCTAATGCAGTGCACTCCAGCAGGTGGTTGTACTCTGAAGTGTATCTGTTGTGAAGGTTGTTCAGTATAGCTTTCTTTATGTTGCTCACAGTGGGGGAATCTTCTTCTTTAGATGCCATGTTATGCTCGATCATATGCTTTAAGGGCACAATGAGAGACACAGTGGGGTTTTTCTCGTCACACAGCACAGTTGTGGCTGTTTTGAGTGGCTTTAAAAGGTTCACAATGTCCTCCGCATCACGGATGTCTGAGCCATCCAAAGTATCGATGTCACGGACATTTCGTCGAACGTCGTTGCTCAGAAGAGCTGCTGTTACAGCCGCTTGCTGTTCGAGGTAGCGTTCGATCATATCCAGACTGCTGTTCCAGCGCGTTGCGACATCGATGATTAACTTATGCTGTGGAAGCTCCAGTAGTATCTGTTTGGCTGAGAGCGCAGCTGTGGCTGTTGAGCTTCGGTGAAAGAAGGCAGCAATGCATCTTACTCTGCCCAACAAATGACTCACGCGGGGCACACTCAAACCCGCTTGGCTAGCTAAGTTCAAAGTGTGGGCAAAACACTTGACATGGGGCGCCAGCCCCGCCTCTCTGACAGCAACATCCATATTCCTTGCGTTTTCCGTGACCACAGCAATTCCATGGTTGGCCTTTTGAAGCCCCCATTCACTCACAGCTGATTTTAAAACTTCAGCAATATTAGCTCCGGTATGCGTTTCGAACAATGGGCGAGTTTGGAGAACAAAATTAACCATCTCCCACTCACTGGTTATCACATGGGCTGTGACCGTAAGATAACTCTGGGTAGCCCTGGAGGTCCAGCCGTCGGTTGTAATTGATACACTATGTGCTTTTCTGAGGGTCTCGATTACCTTAGATTTTGTTTCCCTGTAAGGCGCTGGCATGACAGTCTGGCTAAAGTGGGGGTGTGAGGGGATGGTGTATTTGGGCTCCAATTTGTTGACGAGTAGCTTAAATCCTTCATTTTCGACGACAGAAAACGGCCTCATATCTTTGGCCATGAAAACACCGATACACCTTGTGATATCTTTGGCTCTCGCACTCGTCGCCGCGAGTGGGGCTGCAAATCCGCCGGTCAGTGTGGTTTGCCCCACTAACAGGTTTTTACGTACCAACGGCGGTGACTTGAGCTTCTCACTGTGGTGACGGTTTGTATGCTGCATCATGTTTGTTGTGCTATTGGTGTATATTAACAACTTCTTGCAGTATCTGCACACAGTTTTTGTTTTGTCCGTTACCACCTCACCTTTTTCATTTTTAGTCTTCGGAAAGCCGAAATGCCGCCACACGTCCGATTTGAATGAGTTTGGAGCATCCTCAATATCAATGCCATCTGCACTTGCCACCGCCATTTTTGCTTCTGTTAAACGCTACAGCTTGTTCGCCGCTATTGCGCCTGTAAAGCGAGGTCAGAATAGGCCACTGCTTTGGCGCCCCCTGCTGGTTAAAACGTGTATAGCGATTCTTTTAACATGTCAACCGACCCGAATCGTCACATATTTTCATCGATTTTCAACCGACTCGGAGTGCATCGTTACATCCCTAGTATTTTCACACCCTTTAGTAAAATGAGAATAACTTTTGAATGCGACATGCTAAAGAGTTCATTCTTTTTTTGGGTGTTTACTGTCTGCTGCTGCTAACAACCAGAACTGTCTGCAGTCTGCTAGAGTACCCAGAACCAGAGTTATACATTATCAAAGACAGTGTTTACAACATAAAAAAGAAAATTTGGTGTTTCATCATATGAAAAACAACATAAATAACAATATTTGTCACAAACAGCAGCTTTTTATGTAACTTCAAAGGGTTTTCTTTAAAATGATATAAAGAAATTACATTTATTCCACTGTATGTGGTTATGGGGACACTTCAAATGTTCTTAGGCAGAAATTGTATACAAAAAGGGTATTATCCCTCCCTTCAGTTGGAGTAAAATAACTTTTGCATAGATTATGATAGAGAAAAAATTCCTTTTTCCTCTGTAAGCTGATAATTGCTGGAATCAAACAAAACTGTCTGCAGGGACCTGAGATGCCCAGAGCCAGAGTTATATACTTTCAAATAAAAACTGTAGAAAAAAACATCAAAAAGCGCCTATTTATTTTTGTGTTTATTAGAGGACTGATATCACATACAACCATGTTGAGCACTTTTAACAGTGTTTTATGTAATTTCAAAGGGTTACCTGTAAAATGATACCAAACTTTTGTATGTAAACCTCTGCATGTGGGTATGGGATGATTTTGAAATTGGGTAGGCCAAATCCAGGCGAAAATCCCCAAAATAGCTTCAGGGTGTAAGAAGTTAACGAGGAGTCATCCAGTGCATATTCGAAATGCGCCAACAACTTTATTCGGAGAGGTGCAACGATGGACACAGTGGGTTGCTTCTCCTCGCACATCAGAGTGGTAGCACTTTTTAGCGGGGTTAGCAGACTCACCATTTGTTCGGCAGCCAAGAGATCACTTTCACTGAGTGTGTGCACGTCACACAAGCCTTTTCTGACTTTCTTGTCGAGAAGTGCCGCCATCACCGCAGCTTTAATTCAAGAAATCGCTCTAACATCTCGAAAGAACTATTCCATCGGGTTTTCACGTCTGCTTTGAACTTGTGGCACGGAAGCCCCAGTAAACTTGGCTTCTCCTTCAAAACTGTGGTCCCAACTGCGCTGCAGTGAAAAAAACTTCTTCTCACGCGCCCTAAAAGCCTTTCTGTGGCAGCAATCTTCAGGCCATTTTGTGTTGTCAGATTGAGTGTGTGTGCGAAGCACTTTATATGTGGCGATAACCCTGCCTTTTCAGCAGCTTTGATCATGTTAGATGCGTTGTCGGTGACGAGAGCCGATGCCTTTTCCAATATACCCCATTCTTCACACGCACTTCTTAACTCTTTCACCGCCAGCGTTTTTAAAAAAAGTTGCCAGCCAGCGCCAGCGTTTTTCATGATTTTCACCAAAGTTTAATGCCTTCCAGAAAATGTTCTTCTTTAAATATATAAACATACAATATACCAAATGAAAGAACAGACCCTCTGCTTTCAAACAAAAAAAACCGTTTCATCCTACCTTTAGTGGTTCTTTTGCAATCAGCTTTTGAATATGGGTAGGTTTTTGCAAAAACACCATATTTTGAGCAAAAAGCAGAAATAATTCCATTTTTATGACGGACTTTTCATAGAGATCCCATTCAGAGCGATCTTTAAAACAGACACGGACATGCAGCAGCTTGGCATAGGGCAATACTTCCGGTTTTAAAAAGTTGCGGAAGGGCGCCACCTGGTGGATAATAGCGGTATTGCGGAAAGACGGAATATCTCGTCATTGGCGGGGAAGCGTTTTCTCTTAATTGACGAGAAATCTCGTCAATGGCGGGGAAAGAGTTAAAACCTGCCCAATATTAACTCATGAATTAGTGTCTCCCAAGACACGAATCTGTAAAACATGGTTTTTCACCTCAAATGGCTTGAGTTGAGTTAACTTCATAGGTTTTACAGTGCAGAAAACATTGTTCAGAGGTGGCAATGTTGCATGTTACAGATTTAAAAGGCAAAAATAAACTATTTACAGCAAAAGCAAAGATGTATCCTCCCTTTTTTCAAACACAAAACAGGGTCCTCCTTTGTAAAATGGTAGATCTACAAAAACACAAATGATATACAAATCAGAGATGTCAACAGATACCAAACAAAAATGTGGCACTGGACAATGTTGCTTGTGAGGTGCATTTACATGGTAGAAAAGTATCTACACAGTGCATTTCTAATGTTAATTTGTTTCATTGGCCCATGATGCTCTGGCAGATGACCCTCTCTGTCCTCAACAGCTGTTTCACAGTATTGCTCGATATATTCGTCATTGTTTTCCACGCAGTAATTATGTAACACACAGCAGGCAGACACTATTCGACTGATAAAAGTTATGTGGGTTTCATTTAATTTTAAGGAGACAGCGCCAGCGCCCTTTGAGATGCCCAAAGGCACGCTCAACTGTCATTTGGGTTTGACTCAATCTGTGGTTGAAGTTGAGTTGCTGTGGTGTTACCCATGATCCCTCTGGGTAAGGTTTCATCAGCCAGGTTAAAAGAGGGTAGGCTGAGTCACCCAAGAGAAGAAGAGGCACATCGACCCCCTAAAATCTTTCAGTCCAGCTGGGGAAAAGGGTGCCCTCACTGCCACGCTGAAACAAAGATGAAAGGGCAAAAACACGAGCATCGTGTACCTTCCTGGTCGGCCAACATTAATATACCCAAAATTTCATATTATGGTCAACCAGACCCTGTAAAATAATCGAGTAGTTGCCCTTTTGATTATAATAATCAGCTGAGTTCTCATGTGGAGCTGTGATCTTTATGTGGGACCCATCAATTGCACCGACAACCTAAGGAAATCGCCATTTGTCTCTATAACCTTGGATTATTTGCCTGAACTCTGCTGCAGTGGGATGTTTTATGTACTGCGGCTTCATGACAACATTGATCGCAGTCACAACCTCTTGGGTGATCAAGCAGCATGTGAATACCCCAACACCAAATAGCTGCGCAATTGACCTGTAATCTTGGCTAGTCTCCAGATACAAATTGCACCCGAGCCTCTACAGGTACTGCCCTACGGTATGTCGTATTCTGCCATGTCAGCCAGGGCTGTAGAGTGTCACACAGCTGATCAAACGTCTGTCTGTGCATTCTAAAATGTTTGTACCATTCCTCAGGTGTACAGGTGGTGCAGATGTTTAGCCACCAATTACTACTGCCTGGAAATGTCCATATGCTCCTGCAAAACACAGGTAAAGCGGATTAGCCAATCAGTTTTGATAGGTTAAAGGGATAGTTTACCCAAATATGAAATTCTGTCATCTGTTCTAAACGTGTATGAGTTTTTTATTTTATTTAGATGAACACAAAAGAAGATATAATGATTAATGATGGTAAGCACACAGTTGATGATACCCATTGATTTCCATCTTATTTATTTTCCTACTATGGAAGTCAATGGTTACAATCAGCTGTGTTCTTACCATCATATATTAAAATATCTTCTTTTGAGTTAATCAGAAAAACAGAAACTCATACAAGTTTGTAACAATATGGGGATGAGAAAATGATGACAGAATATATATTTTTTGGGTGAATTATCCCTTTAATATAGGGTGGTGGAGTTGAGTTTACAAACACTATTGTACTTGTACTGTGCAGAATGTTTATTGCTACACAATGTATGTATATCATATTTAAAATTACACATATAAAAACATGTGATATTTATAATATTACAAAACTATTATAAGGATACAATATGCTACCCATAATGTATGGAATATAATAAATATAGCCTACTAAATACATTTTCTTATCTATCAAAAAGGGCTCTTCAGTGACTCCACAAATTACATTTATACAGTTTTAACAAAACGTAATAGTTGTAACTTTATCATTAAGTTATTATATTTAATAACTTTATTCTTTATCAATACCATGGCCGTAACCTACCTGGCATTTCGGGATCATGGTCTGACGAAGCACATGAGAGTACATCTTCTCCTGAGTCCTAAAATTTGGCATTGCGTCCTGTAATGCTTCAGCACGTTCCTCTCCCGACGCAGAGGGGTCTCATTTTCAAACTGAACAATTTGCCAAAAGTTTGATTAACAAATTATATAAAAACTAATAGCCAGGGTCAACAGACGTGCTTTGTTTATCTCCATCTCGCTACCTTCCGCATGTCAGGCTGGTTGTCATGGAAACGTGGGGGGGTGGTCATGAGGGTCAGAGCTGTCAGAGACCAATGACAGCACTGACAGTTGTCACATGGTGTAAGGTGCGGCGTTTCAAGAACGGTAAAAACAACATATGTGAACACGGACTGCACTAACTGAAAAATTATACAATGTATTTTGGTGCGGTCCTTGGCCGCACCAGCAGTGCGCACCAACATATGTGAAAACACCCTAAGTGTCTGATGCACACACGCTAAAGGGCGATTTATAGTCGTGCGTAGGTCCTACGGCGTAGGTTCCACGTCGTTTTTCATTAATACTTTTGCATCGTCCTCCGCGTCGACGTGCAAACATGTAGGACCTACGCACGACTATAAATCGCCCTTAAAGGGTTTATGATGAGAGATCACGTGACTTGCTGACAGAGATGGCCGCTTGAGTCTGTAGCTCCTCTCTTTGGCGTTATTAAACCATCCGTCTTCGCTGTAATTTTGACACAAACCTGACAGATTTGCCTCCAGTATTTAACCTTTAACGGGCAAATGGCTAAATGGCAACTTTTAATATCACCTCCAGAGAAAAAAACGTCTGAAAGATCCGGACGATGAGAAGCTGCGCAACATGGTGGCTGAGGAGCTAAAGCTACAGCTCGGAGTGGTTCAAGAAATTTTTAGGGAGGAGATTCAACCTATGGTAGAAAATGTCGCTACTCGATCCGTACAGCAACACGATCGGTTCCGCGCATGTGCGAAATGACGTCACTTCCTTTCATCGCCGACGTTTTACGACAATTTGTTCGATTGGGATAAGTTTTGTTTTGCGCTTGTGCTTGATTAGAAATGTGGTGTAGAATGACGAATATTTGTGACAGTGGTATGGATTCCTTATGTACAACTTCAAACATTTCTCTTAAAAATTTAAATTCCTTACAGTCCTACAGAGTTTCGCAAGGTGAAACATGCACCTTTCAATTTTACTACCAAAGGTAATTATTACAGTGCATTGAAAATGCGCTGTACTGTTCTTACTGGGCTTTTTATTACAGTGCATTGAAAATGCGCTGTACTGTTCTTACTGGGCTTTTTATTATTATTATTATTATTATTATTAGTGGTGCTTGCATTTATGCAAAGCATCACTATTACTATTGCTCAGGGATATTATTAGTGGTGCTTGCATTTATGCAAAGCATCACTATTACTATTCCTCAAAGATATTATTAGTGGTGCTTGCATTTATGCAAAGCATCACTATTACTATCTTGCATACTTATTATTATTATGTTGGCTTTGAAAAAGCCAATATATTGTTATTGCTATTAAACTTATTATTATTATTAGTGGTGCTTGCATTTATGCAAAGCATCACTATTACTATCTTGCATACTTATTATTATTATTATTATTATTCTTCTTTTTCTGGACACTTTTTCGGCGCGTAACTCGTCCCGCACGGTTTAACGTAGTCCCATGAAAGAGGGCTCAAATCGACCGGATTATTGAGGAGAGGTGTGCTATGACTTTTATAAGCGATCGGGTGCAGGATTTCTGAAAGGGGGGCGAAAAACCACCCGAAAAATCCCATTGACTTAACATTGCGCCCAACTTTGACGAGTCATAGCTCCTCTCAAGGATTTTGTTGAAACATGTGGGTTACAACTTTTGAAGAGGGTGGTAGGCTCTGTAAAAACATGGATTACAATGGGGTGTAAGTTGTACCCCTGGGGTGTAAGAGGTGCCCAAAAATGCCCAATGAAAAGTCAATGGGGCAAAATCCCATAGACTTACCATTGCAAAAATTTTGACGGGTTATAGGTACGAGTGAGGATTCCTTAGAAACATGTGGGTTACTAAATTTGAAGAGGGTGGTAGACTCTGTAAGAACATGGATCACAATGGGGTGTAAGTTGTACCCCTGGGGTGTAAGAGGCCCCCAAAATTTCCCATTGACTTATAATGGGGCAGGGAACACGCCCATATAAGGGAATAAAACCGTTCCAGATGGGATATCTTTGCTTTACAGTGTCGTAGAGATAAGTGGGTGGGCTCATTTTACTCGGGCATCCAATCAGTCTCTCAGGATCATCCCAGAGTTATTAAGCCACGCCCCTAGCAACAATTTTGGGCACCCTAGCAACATCTCCCATAGAGTGCCATTATAAAATGCCCAGATGGATATCTTTGCACCACAGTGTCATAGAGACATGGGGGTGGGCTCATTTTACTCAAGCATCCAATCAGTCTCTCAGGATCCTTAAAGACTTACTAAGCCACGCCCCTAGCAACCACTTTTGAGCACCCTAGCAACATAAAATTCAAACAGTTATATCTCGGCATCAGAACATCGTAGAGACACGGGGGTTGGACCGTTTTACTTGTGACTAGGCATGTAACAATTGGGCACATCATTGGCCACTCCCAAGCCACGCCCCTAGCAACCAAATTTGAGCACCCTAGCAACTGAATAAACAAAGCCTTATATCTCCGCATCAGAACATCGTAGAGACACGGGGGTTGGACCGTTTTATTCGTGACTCGAAGGGTAATCACTAGTTAATGCCAAGAGGTGTTAAGCCACGCCCCTAGCAACCAAATATGAACACCCTAGCAACGGAATAAACAAAGCCTTATATCTCTGGATCCGAACATCATAGAGACATGGGGGTTGGGTGTTTGGGTCATGTTAGCTTCATGCTAGCTTCATGCTAGGTCATACTAGCTTCATGCTAGTTTCATGCTAGCTTTATGCTAATTTCATAATATATCTTGCTAACTTCATGCTAAATAATGTTAGCATCATGCTAGCTTGATGCTTATTTATGTTAGCATCATGCTAGCTTCATGCTAATTTATGTTAGCATCATGCTAGCTTCATGCTAATTCATGTTAACATAATGCTAGCTTCATGCTTCTTCATTTTAGCATTGTGCTAGCGTCATGCTAATTCATGTTAACATCGTGCTAGCTTCATGCTAATTCATGTTAGCATCGTGCTAGCTTCATGCTAATTCATGTTAGCATCGTGCTAGCTTCATGCTAATTCATGTTAACATCATGCTAGCTTTATGCTAATTCATGTTAGCTTCATGCTAGCTTTATGTTAATTCATGTTAGCATCATGCTAACTTCATGCTAATTCATGTTAGCTTCATGCTAATTCATGTTAGCATAATGGTAGCTTTATGCTAATTCATGCTAGCTTCATGCTAATTCATGTTACCATCATGCTAGCTTCATGCTAATTCATGTTAGCATAATGCTAGCTTCATGCTAATCATGTTAGCTTCATGTTAATCATGCTAGCTTCATGTTAACATCATGTTAATCATGCTAGCTTCATGTTAATCATGCTAACATCATGCTAGCTTCATGCTAATCATGTTAGCTTCATGCTAATCATTCTAGCTTCATGCTAGCTTCATGCTAATCATGCTAGCATCATGCTAGCTTCATGCTAATCATGCTAGCATCATGCTAGCTTCATGCTAATCATGCTAGCATCATGCTAGCTTCATGCTAATCATGCTAGCATCATGCTAGCTTCATGCTAATCATGCTAGCATCATGCTAGCTTCATGCAAATCATGCTAGCTTCATGCTAGCTTCATGCTAATCATGCTACCATCATGCTAGCTTCATGCTAATCATGCTAGCTTCATGCTAATCATGCTAACATCATGCTAGCTTCATGTTAATCATACTAGCATCATGCTAGCTTCATGCTAATCATGTTAGCTTCATGCTAATAATGCTAACTTCATGTTAGCATAATGCTAGCATCATGCTAACTTCATGCTAATCATGCTAGCTTCATGCTAGCTTCATGCTAGCTTCATGCTAATCATGCTAGCTTCATGCTAGCATCATGCTAGCTTCATGCTAATCATGTTAGCATCATGCTAGCTTCATGCTAATCATGCTAGCTTCATGCTAGCTTCATGCTAATCATGGTAGCTTCATGCTAGCTTCATGCTAATCGTGGTAGCATCATGCAAATCATGTTAGCATCATGCTAGCTTCATGCTAACTTCATGCTAATCATGTTAGCATCATGCTAGCTTCCTGCTAGCTTCATGCTAATCATGCTAGCTTCATGTTAACTTCATGGTAATCATGCTAGCTTCATGCTAACTTCATGGTAATCATGCTAATGTTAATCATGCTTAATGTTAATCATGCTAGCTTCATGTTAGCTTCATGGTAATCATGCTAACTTCATGCTAACTTCATGCTAATCATGCTAGCTTCATGCTAATCATGCTCGCTTCATGCTAATCATGCTAGCTTCATTATCTCCGCATCAGAACATCGTAGAGACACGGGGGTTGGACCGTTTGACTCGTGACTCGGAGTGTAATCATTATGGGATGCCAATTTTTTCCCTAGCAACCAAATACGGTACCCTAGCAACAGAGTAAACAAAGCCTTATATCTCCGCATCAGAACATCGTAGAGACACGGGGGTTGGATCGTTTGACTCGTGACTCGGAGGGTAATCACTAGTGGATGCCATTTTTTTCCTTAGCAACCAAATACAGTACCCTAGCAACAGAGTAAACAAAGCCTTATATCTCCGCATCAGAACATCGTAGAGACACGAGGGTTGGACCGTTTGACTCATGACTCGGAGGGTAATCACTAGTGGATGCCATTTTTTCCCTAGCAACCAAATACAGTACCCTAGCAACAGAGTAAACAAACCCTTATATCTCCGCATCAGAACATCGTAGAGACACGGGGTTTGGACCGTTTGATTTGTGACTCGGAGTGTAATCACTAGTGGATGCCAATTTTGTCCCTAGCAACCAAATACAGTACCCTAGCAACCGAATAAACAAAGCCTTATATCTTCGCATTAGAATATCGTAGAGACATGTGGGTTGAATTGTTTTACTTTTGGCTTGGAGTATAATCATATATTGTCCCCCGAAATTTGCCACGGCAAGCACCACTTCACATTTTCTTCAGGAAATGTACCTATCTAGTTATTATTATTATTATTCTTTTTCTGGACACTTTTTCGGCGCGTAACTCGTCCCGCACGCTTTGTCGTAGACCCATAAATTAGGGCTCAAATCGACCGGCTTATTGAGGAGAGGTGTGCTATGACTTTTATAAGCGATCGGGTGCAGGATTTCCGAAAGGGGGGCGAAAAACCACCCAAAAAATCCCATTGACTTAACATTGCGCCCAACTTTGACGAGTCATAGCTCCGCTCGAGGATTTTGTAGAAACATGTGGGTTACAACATTTGAAGAGGGTCGTAGGCTCTGTAAGAACATGGATCACAATGGGGTGTAAGTTGTACCCCTGGGGTGTAAGAGGTGCCCAAAAGTGCCCCAATGAAAAGTCAATGGGGCAAAATCCCATAGACTTACCATTGCAAAAATTTTGACGGGTCATCGGTCCGAGCCAGGATTTCATAGAAACATGTGGGTTACTAAATTTGAAGAGGGTGCTAGACTCTGTCAGGACGTCCCCCACAATGGGGTGTAAGGTTACCATAGCAACCATTTTGGGCACCCTAGCAACCTATACCATAGACTGCCATTATAAAATGCCCGGATGGATATCTTTGCACCACAGTGTCATAGAGACATGGGGGTGGGCTCATTTTACTCAGGCATCCAATCAGTCTCTCAGGATCCTTACAGACTTACTAAGCCACGCCCCTAGCAACCACTTTTGAGCACCCTAGCAACATAAAATACAAACAGTTATATCTCGGCATCAGAACATCGTAGAGACACGGGGGTTGGACCGTTTTACTTGTGACTAGGGGTGTAACAATTGGGCACATCATTGGCCACTCCCAAGCCACGCCCCTAGCAACCAAATTTGAGCACCCTAGCAACCGAATAAACAAAGCCTTATATCTCCGCATCAGAACATCGTAGAGACACGGGGTTTGGACCGTTTTACTTGTGACTCGGAGTGTAATCACTGGACACATCATTGGCCACTCCCAAGCCACGCCCCTAGCAACCAAATACAGTACCCTAGCAACAGAGTAAACAAAGCCTTATATCTCCGCATCAGAACATCGTAGAGACACGGGGGTTGGACCGTTTTACTTGTGACTCGGAGTGTAATCACTGGGCACATAATTGGCCACTCCCAAGCCACGCCCCTAGCAACCAAATACAGTACCCTAGCAACAGAGTAAACAAAGCCTTATATCTCCGCATCAGAACATCGTAGAGACACGGGGGTTGGACCGTTTTACTTGTGACTCGGAGTGTAATCACTGGGCACATAATTGGCCACTCCCAAGCCACGCCCCTAGCAACCAAATACAGTACCCTAGCAACAGAGTAAACAAAGCCTTATATCTCCGCATCAGAACATCGTAGAGACACGGGGGTTGGACCGTTTTACTTGTGACTCGGAGTGTAATCACTGGGCACATCATTGGCCACTCCCAAGCCACGCCCCTAGCAACCAAATACAGTACCCTAGCAACAGAGTAAACAAAGCCTTATATCTCCGCATCAGAACATCGTAGAGACACGGGGGTTGGACCGTTTTACTTGTGACTCGGAGTGTAATCACTGGGCACATCATTGGCCACTCCCAAGCCACGCCCCTAGCAACCAAATACAGTACCCTAGCAACAGAGTAAACAAAGCCTTATATCTCCGCATCAGAACATCGTAGAGACATGGGGTTTGGACCGTTTGACTCGTGACTCGGAGGGTAATCACTAGTGGATGCCATTTTTTTCCCTAGCAACCAAATACAGTACCCTAGCAACAGAGTAAACAAAGCCTTATATCTCCGCATCAGAACATCGTAGAGACACGGGGGTTGGACCGTTTGACTCATGACTCAGAGGGTAATCACTAGTGGATGCCATTTTTTTCCCTAGCAACCAAATACAGTACCCTAGCAACAGAGTAAACAAAGCCTTATATCTCCGCATCAGAACATCGTAGAGACACGGGGTTTGGACCGTTTGAATCGTGACTCGGAGGGTAATCACTAGTGGATGCCATTTTTTTCCCTAGCAACCAAATACAGTACCCTAGCAACAGAGTAAACAAAGCCTTATATCTCCGCATCAGAACATCGTAGAGACACGGGGGTTGGACCGTTTGACTCATGACTCAGAGGGTAATCACTAGTGGATGCCATTTTTTTCCCTAGCAACCAAATACAGTACCCTAGCAACAGAGTAAACAAAGCCTTATATCTCCGCATCAGAACATCGTAGAGACACGGGGGTTGGACCGTTTGACTCATGACTCAGAGGGTAATCACTAGTGGATGCCATTTTTTTCCCTAGCAACCAAATACAGTACCCTAGCAACAGAGTAAACAAAGCCTTATATCTCCGCATCAGAACATCGTAGAGACATGGGGTTTGGACCGTTTGACTCGTGACTCGGAGGGTAATCACTAGTGGATGCCATTTTTTTCCCTAGCAACCAAATACAGTACCCTAGCAACAGAGTAAACAAAGCCTTATATCTCCGCATCAGAACATCGTAGAGACACGGGGGTTGGACCGTTTGACTCATGACTCAGAGGGTAATCACTAGTGGATGCCATTTTTTTCCCTAGCAACCAAATACAGTACCCTAGCAACAGAGTAAACAAAGCCTTATATCTCCGCATCAGAACATCGTAGAGACACGGGGTTTGGACCGTTTGAATCGTGACTCGGAGGGTAATCACTAGTGGATGCCATTTTTTTCCCTAGCAACCAAATACAGTACCCTAGCAACAGAGTAAACAAAGCCTTATATCTCCGCATCAGAACATCATAGAGACACGGGGTTTGGACCGTTTGACTCGTGACTCAGAGGGTAATCACTAGTGGATGCCATTTTTTTCCCTAGCAACCAAATACAGTACCCTAGCAACAGAGTAAACAAAGCCTTATATCTCCGCATCAGAACATCGTAGAGACACGGGGGTTGGATCGTTTGACTCGTGACTCGGAGGGTAATCACTAGTGGATGCCATTTTTTTCCTTAGCAACCCAATTACGGTACCCTAGCAACCGAATAAACAAAGCCTTATATCTTCACATTAGAATATCGTAGAGACATGTGGGTTGAATTGTTTTACTTTTGGCTTGGAGTATAATCATATATTGTCCCCCGAAATTTGCCACGGCAAGCACCACTTCACATTTTCTTCAGGAAATGTACCTATCTAGTTATTATTATTCTTTTTCTCCCCCCAAAATTTCGGCAACTAACTCGTCCTAGGGCTTTCAAGCTACATGCACCAAATTTTCCACAGACCTTCAGACTGGTCTGACTTAGTGTGCTATATCTTTTCTAACTGATGGGACCATCCGAATTCCTAAACGGGGGTCTCGAACACCCCAAAATTTCTATTGACTTAACATTGAGACAAACTTTGACGGGTCATAGCTGTGAGTGAGAAACTTGTAGAAACTTGTGGCTTACCACATTTAAGGTGGCTGACAGGCTCTGTAAGAACATACATCACAATGGGGTGTAAGCTATACCACTGGGGTGTAAGAGGCCCCCAAAATTTCCCATTGACTTATAATGGGGCAGGAAACATGCCCATATAAGGGAATAAAAGCGTCCCAGATGGAATATCTTTACTTTAGAGTGTCGTAGAGACATGGGGGTGGGCTCATTTTACTCAGTCATCCAATCAGTCTCTTAGGATCGCCCCAAAGCTATTTAGCCACGCCCCTAGCAACAATTTTGGGTACCCTAGCAACATCTCCCATAGACTACCATTATAAAAAGCCCAGATGGATATCTTTACACCAGAGTGTCATAGAGACATAGGGGTGGGCTCATTTTACTCAGGCATCCAATCAGTCTCTTAGGATTCCTACTGAAGTATTAAACCACGCCCCTAGCAACCAATTTGAGCACCCTAGCAACATAATAAACAAAGCCTTATATCTCTGGATCTGAACATCATAGAGACATGGGGGTTGGGTCTTTGGGTCATGTTAGCTTCATGCTAGCTCCATGCTAAGTCATACTAGCTTCATGCTAGTTTCATGCTAGCTTTATGCTAATTTCATAATAAATCTTGCTAACTTCATGCTAAATCATGCTAACTTCATGTTAAATCTTGTTAGCTGCACGTTAAATAGTGCTAGCTTAATGCTAATCATGCTAGCATCATGCTAATCATGCCAGCTTCACGTTAAATCATGCTAGCTTCATGCTAATCATGCTATTCTCATGCTAACTTCATGTTAATCATGCAAGCCTCGTGCTAGCTTCATGCTAGCTTCATGCTAATCTTGCTAGTTTCATGCTAGCTTCATGCTAATCATGCTAGCATCATGGTAGCTTCATGCTAATCATGCTAGAATCATGCTAGTTTCATGCTAATCATGCTAGCTTTATGCTAGCTTCATGCTATTCATGCTAACATCATGCTAGCTTCATGCTAATCATGCAAGCATCATGCTAGCTTCATGCTAATCATGCTAGCATCATGCTAGCTTCATGCTAGCTACATGCTAATCATGCTAGCATCATGCTAGCTTCATGCTAATCATGCTAGCATCATGCTAGCTTCATGCTAATCATGCTAGCTTCATGCTAATCATGCTAGCATCATGCTAGCTTCATGCTAATCATGCTAGCATCATGCTAGCTTCATGCTAGCTTCATGCTAGCTACATGCTAATCATGCTAGCATCATGCTAGCTTCATGCTAATCATGCTAGCATCATGCTAGATTCATGCTAATCATGCTAGCATCAAGCTAGCTTCATGCTAGCTTCATGCTAATCATGCTAGCATCATGCTAGCTTCATGCTAATCATGCTAGCATCATGCTAGCTTCATGCTAATCATGCTAGCATCATGCTAGCTTCATGCTAATCATGCTAGCATCATGTTGGCTTCATGCTAGCTTCATGCTAATCATGCTAGCATCATGCTAGCTTCATGCTAATCATGCTAGCATCATGCTAGCTTCATGCTAATCATGCTAGCATCATGCTAGCTTCATGCTAGCTTCATGCTAGCTACATGCTAATCATGCTAGCATCATGCTAGCTTCATGCTAATCATGCTAGCATCATGCTAGATTCATGCTAATCATGCTAGCATCATGCTAGCTTCATGCTAGCTTCATGCTAATCATGCTAGCATCATGCTAGCTTCATGCTAATCATGCTAGCATCATGCTAGCTTCATGCTAATCATGCTAGCATCATGCTAACTTCATGCTAATCATGCTAGCATCATGCTAGCTTCATGCTAATCATGCTAGCATCATGTTAGCTTCATGCTAGCTTCATGCTAATCATGCTAGCATCATGCTAGCTTCATGCTAATCATGCTAGCATCATGCTAGCTTCATGCTAATCATGCTAGCATCATGCTAGCTTCATGCTAGCTACATGCTAATCATGCTAGCATCATGCTAGCTACATGCTAATCATGCTAGCTTCATGCTAATCATGCTAGCATCATGCTTAGCTACATGCTAATCATGCTAACATCATGCTAGCTACATGCTAATCATGCTAGCATCATGCTAGCTTCATGCTAATCATGCTAGCATCATGCTAGCTTCATGCTAGCTTCATGCTAATCATGCTAACTTCATGCTAGCATCATGCTAGCTTCATGCTAATCATGCTAGCATCATGTTAGCTTCATGCTAATCATGCTAGCATCATGCTAGCTTCATGCTAATCATGCTAGCATCATGCTAGCTTCATGCTAATCATGCTAGCATCATGCTAGCTTCATGCTAATCATGTTAGCTTCATGCTAGCTTCATGCTAATCATGTTAGCTTCATACTTAAACATACTAACTGCCAGATAGCCTACTAAACTAAACTTCTGTCAATCTGTTTTAAACGTTCAGGCTACGCTTTTTCAAGCCAACATAAAGTTTGTCTTCAAACTTTAATATCTAGTTAGTGGTGCTTGCATTTATGCAAAGCATCACTATTACTATCTTGCATACTTATTATTATTATTATTATTATTATTATTATTATTCTTCTTTTTCTGGACACTTTTTCGGCGCGTAACTCGTCCCGCACGCTTTGTCGTAGACCCATAAATTAGGGCTCAAATCGAGCGGCTTATTGAGGAGAGGTGTGCTATGACTTTTATAAGCGATCGGGTGCAGGATTTCCGAAAGGGGGGCGAAAAACCACCCAAAAAATCCCATTGACTTAACATTGCGCCCAACTTTGACGAGTCATAGCTCCGCTCGAGGATTTTGTAGAAACATGTGGGTTACAACATTTGAAGAGGGTGGTAGGCTCTGTAAGAACATGGATCACAATGGGGTGTAAGTTGTACCCCTGGGGTGTAAGAGGTGCCCAAAAGTGCCCCAATGAAAAGTCAATGGGGCAAAATCCCATAGACTTACCATTGCAAAAATTTTGACGGGTCATAGGTCCGAGCCAGGATTTCATAGAAACATGTGGGTTACTAAATTTGAAGAGGGTGCTAGACTCTGTCAGGACGTCCCCCACAATGGGGTGTAAGGTTACCATAGCAACCATTTTGGGCACCCTAGCAACCTATACCATAGACTGCCATTATAAAATGCCCGGATGGATATCTTTGCACCACAGTGTCATAGAGACATGGGGGTGGGCTCATTTTACTCAGGCATCCAATCAGTCTCTCAGGATCCTTACAGACTTACTAAGCCACGCCCCTAGCAACCACTTTTGAGCACCCTAGCAACATAAAATACAAACAGTTATATCTCGGCATCAGAACATCGTAGAGACACGGGGGTTGGACCGTTTTACTTGTGACTAGGGGTGTAATCACTGGGCACATCATTGGCCACTCCCAAGCCACGCCCCTAGCAACCAAATACAGTACCCTAGCAACAGAGTAAACAAAGCCTTATATCTCCGCATCAGAACATCGTAGAGACACGGGGTTTGGACCGTTTTACTTGTGACTCGGGGTGTAATCACTGGGCACATCATTGGCCACTCCCAAGCCACGCCCCTAGCAACCAAATACAGTACCCTAGCAACAGAGTAAACAAAGCCTTATATCTCGGCATCAGAACATCGTAGAGACACGGGGGTTGGACCGTTTTACTTGTGACTCGGAGTGTAATCACTGGGCACATCATTGGCCACTCCCAAGCCACGCCCCTAGCAACCAAATACAGTACCCTAGCAACAGAGTCAACAAAGCCTTATATCTCCACATCAGAACATCGTAGAGACACGGGGTTTGGACCGTTTTACTTGTGACTCGGGGTGTAATCACTGGGCACATCATTGGCCACTCCCAAGCCACGCCCCTAGCAACCAAATACAGTACCCTAGCAACAGAGTAAACAAAGCCTTATATCTCGGCATCAGAACATCGTAGAGACACGGGGGTTGGACCGTTTTACTTGTGACTCGGAGTGTAATCACTGGGCACATCATTGGCCACTCCCAAGCCACGCCCCTAGCAACCAAATACAGTACCCTAGCAACAGAGTAAACAAAGCCTTATATCTCCACATCAGAACATCGTAGAGACACGGGGGTTGGACCGTTTGACTCATGACTCGGAGGGTAATCACTAGTGGGTGCCATTTTTTCCCTAGCAACCAAATACAGTACCCTAGCAACAGAGTAAACAAAGCCTTATATCTCCGCATCAGAACATCGTAGAGACATGGGGTTTGGACCGTTTGACTCGTGACTCGGAGGGTAATCACTAGTGCATGCCATTTTTTTCCCTAGCAACCAAATACAGTACCCTAGCAACAGAGTAAACAAAGCCTTATATCTCCGCATCAGAACATCGTAGAGACACAGGAGTTGGATCGTTTTACTTTTGGCTTGGAGTATAATCATATATGTTCCCCAGAATTTTGCCACGGCAAGCACCACTCACATTTTCTTCAGGAAATGTACCTATCTAGTTATTATTATTATTCTTCTTTTTCTGGACACTTTTTCGGCGCGTAACTCGTCCCGCACGCTTTGTCGTAGACCCATAAATTAGGGCTCAAATCGACCGGCTTATTGAGGAGAGGTGTGCTATGACTTTTATAAGCGATCGGGTGCAGGATTTCCGAAAGGGGGGCGAAAAACCACCCAAAAAATCCCATTGACTTAACATTGCGTCCAACTTTGACGAGTCATAGCTCCGCTCGAGGATTTTGTAGAAACATGTGGGTTACAACATTTGAAGAGGGTGGTAGGCTCTGTAAGAACATGGATCACAATGGGGTGTAAGTTGTACCCCTGGGGTGTAAGAGGTGCCCAAAAGTGCCCCAATGAAAAGTCAATGGGGCAAAATCCCATAGACTTACCATTGCAAAAATTTTGACGGGTCATAGGTCCGAGCCAGGATTTCATAGAAACATGTGGGTTACTAAATTTGAAGAGGGTGCTAGACTCTGTCAGGACGTCCCCCACAATGGGGTGTAAGGTTACCATAGCAACCATTTTGGGCACCCTAGCAACCTATACCATAGACTGCCATTATAAAATGCCCGGATGGATATCTTTGCACCACAGTGTCATAGAGACATGGGGGTGGGCTCATTTTACTCAGGCATCCAATCAGTCTCTCAGGATCCTTACAGACTTACTAAGCCACGCCCCTAACAACCACTTTTGAGCACCCTAGCAACATAAAATACAAACAGTTATATCTCGGCATCAGAACATCGTAGAGACACGGGGGTTGGACCGTTTTACTTGTGACTAGGGGTGTAACAATTGGGCATATCATTGGCCACTCCCAAGCCACGCCCCTAGCAACCAAATTTGAGCACCCTAGCAACCGAATAAACAAAGCCTTATATCTCCGCATCAGAACATCGTAGAGACACAGGGTTTGGACCGTTTTACTTGTGACTCGGAGTGTAATCACTGGGCACATCATTGGCCACTCCCAAGCCACGCCCCTAGCAACCAAATACAGTACCCTAGCAACAGAGTAAACAAAGCCTTATATCTCCGCATCAGAACATCGTAGAGACACGGGGGTTGGACCGTTTTACTTGTGACTCGGAGTGTAATCACTGGGCACATCATTGGCCACTCCCAAGCCACGCCCCTAGCAACCAAATACAGTACCCTAGCAACAGAGTAAACAAAGCCTTATATCTCCGCATCAGAACATCGTAGAGACACGGGGGTTGGACCGTTTTACTTGTGACTCGGAGTGTAATCACTGGGCACATAATTGGTCACTCCCAAGCCACGCCCCTAGCAACCAAATACAGTACCCTAGCAACAGAGTAAACAAAGCCTTATATCTCCGCATCAGAACATCGTAGAGACACGGGGGTTGGACCGTTTGACTCGTGACTCGGAGGGTAATCACTAGTGGATGCCAATTTTTTCCCTAGCAACCAAATACAGTACCCTAGCAACAGAGTAAACAAAGCCTTATATCTCCGCATCAGAACATCGTAGAGACACGGGGGTTGGACCGTTTAACTCGTGACTCAGAGTGTAATCATTATGGGATGCCAATTTTTTCCCTAGCAACCAAATACAGTACCCTAGCAACAGAGTAAACAAAGCCTTATATCTCCGCATCAGAACATCGTAGAGACACGGGGGTTGGACCGTTTGACTCGTGACTCGGAGTGTAATAATTATGGGATGCCAATTTTTTCCCTAGCAACCAAATACAGTACCCTAGCAACAGAGTAAACAAAGCCTTATATCTCCGCATCAGAACATCGTAGAGACGCGGGGGTTGGACCGTTTGACTCGTGACTCAGAGTGTAATCATTATGGGATGCCAATTTTTTCCCTAGCAACCAAATACAGTACCCTAGCAACAGAGTAAACAAAGCCTTATATCTCCGCATCAGAACATCGTAGAGACACGGGGGTTGGACCGTTTGACTCGTGACTCAGAGTGTAATCACTATTGGATACCAATTTTCTCCCTAGCAATCAGATACAGTACCCTAGCAACAGAGTAAACAAAGCTTTATATCTCCGCATCAGAACATCGTAGAGACACGGGCTTTGAAAAGTTTTACTCGTTACTGGAAGTATAATCATATACTGTCCCCCGAAATTTGCCACGGCAAGCACCACTTCACATTTTCTTCAGGAAATGTACCTATCTAGTTATTATTCTTCTTTTTCTGGACACTTTTTCGGCGCGTAACTCGTCTCGCACGGTTTGGCGTAGTGCCATGAAAGAGGGCTCAAATCGACCGGATTATTGAGGAGAGGTGTGCTATGACTTTTATAAGCGATCGGGTGCAGGATTTCCGAAAGGGGCGCGAAAAACCTCCCGAAAACGTCCCATTGACTTTACATTGCGTCGAACTTTGGCAGGTCATAGCTCCACTCTAGGATTTTGTAGAAAAATGTGGGTTACAGCATTTGAAGAGGGTGGTAGGCTCTGTAAGAACATGGATCACATTGGGGTGTAAGTTGTACCCCTGGGGTGTAAGAGGTGCCCAAAAGTGCCCTAATGGAAAGTCAATGGGGCGAAAATCCCATAGACTAACATTGCCAAAAAAAATTGACAGGTCACAGGTCCAAGTGAGGATTTCATAGAAACATGTGGGTTACTAAAATTGAAGAGGGTGCTAGACTCTGTCAGGACGTCCCCCACAATGGGGTGTAAGGTTACCCTAGCAACCGTTTTGGGCACCCTAGCAACATCTCCCATAGACTGCCATTATAAAATGCCCAGGTGGATATCTTTGCAGCACAGTGTCATAGAGACATGGGGGTGGGCTCATTTTACTTAGGTATCCAATCAGTATCTTAGGATCCTTAAAGACAAACTAAGCCACGCCCCTAGCAACCACTTTTGAGCACCCTAGCAACATAAAATTCAAACAGTTATATCTCGGCATCAGAACATCGTAGAGACACGGGGGTTGGACCGGTTTACTTGTGACTAGGGGTGTAACAATTGGGCACATCATTGGCAACTCCCAAGCCACGCCCCTAGCAACCAAATTTGAGCACCCTAGCAACGGAATAAACAAAGCCTTATATCTCTGCATCAGAACATCGTAGAGACACGGGGGTTGGACCGTTTTACTCGTGACTCGAAGGGTAATCACTAGTTAATGCCAAGAGGTGTTAAGCCACGCCCCTAGCAACCAAATATGAACACCCTAGCAACCGAATAAACAAAGCCTTATAACGTCGCATCAGAACATCGTAGAGACACGGGGGTTGGACCGTTTTACTCGTGACTCGTAGGGTAATCACTAGTGGAAGCCAAGAGGTGTTAAGCCACGCCCCTAGCAACCAAATATGAACACCTAGCAACGGAATAAACAAAGCCTTATATCTCCACATCAGAACATCGTAGAGACACGGGGGTTGGACCGTATTACTTGTGACTCGGGGTGTAATCACTGGCCAAATCATTGGCCACTCCCAAGCCACGCCCCTAGCAACCAAATTTGAGCACCCTAGCAACGGAATAAACAAAGCCTTATATCTCTGCATCAGAACATTGAGAGACACGGGGGTTGGACCGTTTTACTCGTGACTCGAAGGGTAATCACTAGTTAATGCAAAGAGGTGTTAAGCCACGCCCCTAGCAACCAAATATGAACACCCTAGCAACCAAATAAACAAAGCCTTATAACGTCGCATCAGAACATCGTAGAGACACGGGGGTTGGACCGTTTTACTCGTGACTCGAAGGGTAATCACTAGTGGAAGCCAAGAGGTGTTAAGCCACGCCCCTAGCAACCAAATATGAACACCTAGCAACGGAATAAACAAAGCCTTATATCTCCACATCAGAACATCGTAGAGACACGGGGGTTGGACCGTATTACTTGTGACTCGGGGTGTAATCACTGGCCAAATCATTGGCCACTCCCAAGCCACGCCCCTAGCAACCAAATTTGAGCACCCTAGCAACGGAATAAACAAAGCCTTATATCTCTGCATCAGAACATCGTAGAGACACGGGGGTTGGACCGTTTTACTCGTGACTCGAAGGGTAATCACTAGTTAATGCCAAGAGGTGTTAAGCCACGCCCCTAGCAACCAAATATGAACACCCTAGCAACGGAATAAACAAAGCCTTATATCTTCGCATCAGAACATCGTAGAGACATGGGGGTTGGACCATTTTACCTTTGGCTTGGAGTATAATCATAAATTGTCCCCGAAACTTGCCACGGCAAGCACCACTCACATTTTCTTCAGGAAATGTACCTATCTAGTTATTATTCTTCTTTTTCTGGACACTTTTTCGGCGCGTAACTCGTCCCGCACGCTTTGTCGTAGACCCATAAATTAGGGCTCAAATCGACCGGATTATTGAGGAGAGGTGTGCTATGACTTTTATAAGCGATCGGGTGCATGATTTCCGAAAGGGGCGCGAAAAACCTCCCGAAAACGTCCCATTGACTTTACATTGCGCCCAACTTTGACGAGTCATAGCTCCGCTCGAGGATTTTGTAGAAACATGTGGGTTACAACATTTGAAGAGGGTGGTAGGCTCTGTAAGAACATGGATCACAATGGGGTGTAAGTTGTACCCCTGGGGTGTAAGAGGTGCCCAAAAGTGCCCCAATGAAAAGTCAATGGGGCAAAATCCCATAGACTTACCATTGCAAAAATTTTGACGGGTCATAGGTCCGAGCCAGGATTTCATAGAAACATGTGGGTTACTGAATTTGAAGAGGGTGCTAGACTCTGTCAGGACGTCCCCCACAATGGGGTGTAAGGTTACCATAGCAACCATTTTGGGCACCCTAGCAACCTATACCATAGACTGCCATTATAAAATGCCCGGATGGATATCTTTGCACCACAGTGTCATAGAGACATGGGGGTGGGCTCATTTTACTCAGGCATCCAATCAGTCTCTCAGGATCCTTACAGACTTACTAAGCCACGCCCCTAGCAACCAAATTTGAGCACCCTAGCAACCGAATAAACAAAGCCTTATATCTCCGCATCAGAACATCGTAGAGACACGGGGTTTGGACCGTTTTACTTGTGACTCGGAGTGTAATCACTGGGCACATCATTGGCCACTCCCAAGCCACGCCCCTAGCAACCAAATACAGTACCCTAGCAACAGAGTAAACAAAGCCTTATATCTCCGCATCAGAACATCGTAGAGACACGGGGGTTGGACCGTTTTACTTGTGACTCGGAGTGTAATCACTGGGCACATAATTGGCCACTCCCAAGCCACGCCCCTAGCAACCAAATACAGTACCCTAGCAACAGAGTAAACAAAGCCTTATATCTCCGCATCAGAACATCGTAGAGACACGGGGGTTGGACCATTTTACTTGTGACTCGGAGTGTAATCACTGGGCACATCATTGGCCACTCCCAAGCCACGCCCCTAGCAACCAAATACAGTACCCTAGCAACAGAGTAAACAAAGCCTTATATCTCCACATCAGAACATCGTAGAGACATGGGGGTTGGACCGTTTGACTCATGACTCGGAGGGTAATCACTAGTGGATGCCATTTTTTTCCCTAGCAACCAAATACAGTACCCTAGCAACAGAGTAAACAAAGCCTTATATCTCCGCATCAGAACATCGTAGAGACATGGGGTTTGGACCGTTTGACTCGTGACTCGGAGGGTAATCACTAGTGGATGCCATTTTTTTCCCTAGCAACCAAATACAGTACCCTAGCAACAGAGTAAACAAAGCCTTATATCTCCGCATCAGAACATCGTAGAGACACGGGGGTTGGACCGTTTGACTCATGACTCGGAGGGTAATCACTAGTGGATGCAATTTTTTTCCCTAGCAACCAAATACAGTACCCTAGCAACAGAGTAAACAAAGCCTTATATCTCCGCATCAGAACATCGTAGAGACATGTGGGTTGAATTGTTTTACTTTTGGCTTGGAGTATAATCATATATTGTCCCCCGAAATTTGCCACGGCAAGCACCACTTCACATTTTCTTCAGGAAATGTACCTATCTAGTTATTATTATTATTATATTTTATTCTAACATCCGGACACTTTTTTCGGCGATTAACTCGTCCCGCACGCTTTGTTGTAGACCCATGAAAGAGGGCTCAAATCGACCGGATTATTGAGGAGAGGTGTGCTATGACTTTTATAAGGGATCGGGTGCAGGATTTCCGAAAGGGGGGCGAAAAACCACCCCAAAAATCCCATTGACTTAACATTGGGCCCAACTTTGATGGCTCCGCTCGTGGATTTTGTAGAAACATGTGGGTTACAACATTTGAAGAGGGTGGTAGGCTCTGTAAAAACATAGATCACAATGGGGTGTAAGTTGTACCCCTGGGGTGTAAGAGGTGCCCAAAAGTGTCCCAATGAAAAGTCAATGGGGCAAAATCCCATAGACTTACCATTGCAAAAATTTTGACGGGTCATAGGTCCGAGCCAGGATTTCATAGAAACATGTGGGTTACTAAATTTGAAAAGGGTGCTAGACTCTGTCAGCACGTACCCCACAATGGGGTGTAAGGTTACCATAGCAACCATTTTGGGCACCCTAGCAACCTATACCATTGACTGCCATTATAAAATGCCTAGATGGATATCTTCGCACCACAGTGTCATAGAGACATGGGGGTGGGCTCATTTTACTCAGGCATCCAATCAGTCTCTCAGGATCCTTACAGACTTACTAAGCCACGCCCCTAGCAACCACTTTTGAGAACCCTAGCAACATAAAATACAAACAGTTATATCTCGGCATCAGAACATCTTAGAGACACGGGGGTTGGACCGTTTTACTTGTGACTAGGGGTGTAACAATTGGGCACATCATTGGCCACTCCCAAGCCACGCCCCTAGCAACCAAATTTGAGCACCCTAGCAACCGAATAAACAAAGCCTTATATCTCCGCATCAGAACATCGTAGAGACACGGGGTTTGGACCGTTTTACTTGTGACTCGGAGTGTAATCACTGGGCACATCATTGGCCACTCCCAAGCCACGCCCCTAGCAACCAAATACAGTACCCTAGCAACAGAGTAAACAAAGCCTTATATCTCCACATCAGAACATCGTAGAGACACGGGGGTTGGACCGTTTTACTTGTGACTCGGAGTGTAATCACTGGGCACATCATTGGCCACTCCCAAGCCACGCCCCTAGCAACCAAATACAGTACCCTAGCAACAGAGTAAACAAAGCCTTATATCTCCGCATCAGAACATCTGATGTTCAAAAATTTTGTGCAAAAACAAGATCAGCGGGACTAAACCCAAGTGACTCCTGTCTCACCTCTCTACAGGCAAACAGCAACCAGGGAACTGCATCTACCCAATCCTTACCGGTCTCAAGGCAATATGCGCGCAACATCCCCTTCAGAGTTTGATGATAACGTTCCAGTGCCCCCTGGCTTTCAGGATGATAGGCACTGGAAACATTATGTTGTATGCTAAGCTGTTTCAAAACACGGGTGAATACGCGAGACATGAAATTCGATCCACGATCAGTTTGGATGATTTTTGGCAGACCAAACACAGAGAAGAATTTTAGCAGTTCCTTTAACACAACTTTAGCGGAAATTTTTCGTAGAGGAATAGCCTCCGGAAAACGAGTAGATGCACACATCATTGTTAAAAGATATTGATATCCACTCGTGGAACGCACAAGTGGACCAACAATATCAACCATGACATGATCAAATGGCGGGGCCACCACAGGGATGGGATACAGAGGAGCAGGAGAGATTTTCTGGTTGGGTTTACCAACCAGCTGACAGACGTTACAAGTTTTACAGAAGCTAACTACATCCCGCTTCAACCCTGGCCAGTAAAAGTGTTGGCTAACACGATTTAATGTTTTGGCAACCCCCATATGACCAGCTACACAGTCATGGGCTACACTCAAAATGTTATCCCTATATTCAACTGGCATCACAATTTGATAAACAGAGTTACCATGGTCAGGAACATTGTAAGGCCTCCACTTCCTCATTAAAACACCATCCTGAAAGAAAAAACATTGTGGTTCTTTATCAATGTTAACATCAGATAAGGCAGAACGAGATAGAGAGACTAAAGACATATCTGCTTTTTGAGCAGCAATCAATTTTGTGCGTGACAAGCACGCAGACTCCGTCATAGTTTTATTAATCTCCTTATCAGGCCCAGATAGATCAACAGCAGATGACTCAGGAGATTTCTCAGACTCAAGATTCACAAAGAAAGAATCAGACAACTCATATTCAGCAGGAGAAAAGGAGCGCCCTCCTTTCTTCACCATAGCACGAGTAATCGCGCATGCGGGAAACACATCTGAATTTTTCTCTACACACTCATGCTCTACTGTCTTGCCAGGTATAGTAACAACTTGAGGAAGAACTTCCGTATTTACTCGGTTCCACACATTACCACCTGCCAAATCATTGCCCAAAATAAAGGACACGCCAGGAATGGGCAAAGATTCACGAACACCAACCGCAACGCGGCCGGTGACTACACCAGATTTTAAAATGATTTGGTGAAGTGGAACAACAGTAACGCCCATCTCAAAGCCACGAACTAATACACTAGTGCCATTTTTTGTTGTTTGAGACAAAGGCAAAACCCCATTTAAAATAAATGATTGTGCAGCACCGGTGTCACGCAAAATGCGTACAGGAATTAAACTATCACCATCCTCACACAATGACACAAAACCATCACTAATGAAAGGTTCATAGCCGGTCTTCACGTCACTTAAAAATTCAGGACAGGGCGAAGCAAAATGTGGAGATGCTTTAATCAACCCAAAGCCTTTCGCAGCTTGCTTTTTCTTCAACACTGGACAGTCTGCCACAAAATGCCCAGGCTTCTTACAATAAAAACAAGCCTGCTCTGAACTACTAGAAGAATGAACAGCAGCATAACTGGAATTTGGAGATGAACCTATAGGTTTATATCGTTCTTTAAAGATACGATGGGTCAAAACAAATTCATCTGCCAAAACAGCAGCTTCATGCAAAGAATCGACTTTATGTTCATTAAGGTAAGTAGCTACAACATCGGGCAAGCAGTTTTTAAATTCTTCCACAAGAATTAAAGCTCGCAACTTTGCCTGGCTGTCTACTACACTTGACGAACACCATCGATCAAACAAAGCCTCCTTCTCACGAGCAAACTCGATATAAGTCTGCTGCTCAGTTTTCTCACATCGGCGAAAGCACTGTCGATAAGCTTCTGGAACTAATTGGTAACAATTAAGAATAGCCGCCTTAACCACACCATAGTCTTTACTTTGCTCAAGTGAAAGTGAAGAGTACACTTCTTGTGCCCTACCAGTTAACACTGACTGAATTAACAAAGTCCATACTTCTTTTGGCCAATTTAAAGTTGACGCAACTTTCTCAAAATGCGGAAAATATTTTTCCACGTCTTTTTCAATGAACGGTGGTACAAGCCTAATATTTTTGCTCACGTCAAAAGACCCTGTGTGAATGAGATCAATATTTTCCTGTCTAGCTTTTAAATCTAAGCGTTTCATTTCCAATTCATTCTCAGAGACCTTTAAACGCAATGACTCTCTCTCATTGTCTAACTCTCGCTCTCGAATAGAAAGCTCTTTCAACCGAATAGTATCCCTCATATCAACAGGAGGTAAAACCCTCTTCTCTACCAAAAATGGTAAGAGAACAGTTTTAATGGTTTGTTTGAGACGTTTTTCGGAAGCGGACAATTCAATCTCATAAAAAGTAGCCAATTCCAAAAGTTGCTCCTTTTTAAGATTATTAAATGCCTCTACAGAAGGGTTTTCAACAAACTCCGGAGCTATAGACATGATTAATATAGTAACTCAAAATAAAGAAAACTAAATACTACAGGCTGCTACATAACTACAGGGAAAACTAGAAACGAAGTGATCAAAATCCCCAAAATGAACACAAAACTTTAACATAAGAACCACGCCACAATACTGACAAGCTGAGGAAAAGTTAGACACAAAATGGGCTAAAACCCCAAAAATCACTGCAGCCAACAAAAGTCTAAACTCGACCTCAGCCTGTTTAAACACCACTTTATGTGGTGCATTATTAAATCACTTAAACGACAAAATAAGCAAGTACCAAAAGACTGGGAGATTCACTGCCACACCCCAACCCCTACTTACCTATCCAAAAAAAATCTAAACTTAGCCTCACTAGTCTTCAGTGGATCCCCCTACCCGGTGTACATTAAACGTTAAGCTCGTGAGGACATAGTAGACCGATTACGCAGTCTACCACAACCCCCGAAACGTACCGACTAAGGATACCACCAAAAATAATGAAACTAAAATAATAAAGTGGCAGACCCTATGTCTGCCCGATGACTTACTTATTGAGGTGCACGCTCCTCTACCCAGAAAAAAAATATATGGTACTCACCACAAGTCGCTCACCACAAATTACTTTCTACCCCCCCCAAAAAAAAAAACTGACGAGCTCCCAATTGTTATGATCAGGCACACTAACCACAACACAGAAAGGACCGCAAAGTCGATTGGACTCGTTTATCTAAGGGATTTATTAAACAACTACATAACTGACAATCAAAACAGAAAATAGGAGTTTAACTACAACGAAATAGAAATTGAGGCAGGAAGATCAATCACAGGCGTGGTAGTCAGCTCCAGTCTCCATCCACACGAAAGGTTTTAAAGGGTGTCCCTCCGCCCACTCGTTACAGATCACACCTGCACACAATAACAAATGAAGAACACACTGCCAAGCAGCCAAATATTAGAAAAATAAACAGAGCCACCACATGTAATGGAGGGACGTAACACGGGGGTTGGACCGTTTTACTTGTGACTCGGAGTGTAATCACTGGGCTCATCATTGGCCACTCCCAAGCCACGCCCCTAGCAACCAAATACAGTACCCTAGCAACAGAGTAAACAAAGCCTTATATCTCCGCATCAGAACATCGTAGAGACATGGGGTTTGGACCGTTTGACTCGTGACTCGGAGGGTAATCACTAGTGGATCCCATTTTTTTCCCTAGCAACCAAATACAGTACCCTAGCAACAGAGTAAACAAAGCCTTATATCTCCGCATCAGAACATCGTAGAGACACGGGGGTTGGACCGTTTGACTCATGACTCGGAGGGTAATCACTAGTGGATGCAATTTTTTTCCCTAGCAACCAAATACAGTACCCTAGCAACAGAGTAAACAAAGCCTTATATCTCCGCATCAGAACATCGTAGAGACACGGGGGTTGGACCGTTTGACTCGTGACTCTGAGGGTAATCACTAGTGGATGCCATTTTTTCCCCTAGCAACCAAAAACAGTACCCTAGCAACAGAGTAAACAAAGCCTTATATCTCCGCATCAGAACATTGTAGAGACACGGGGGTTGGATCGTTTGACTTTTGGCTTGGAGTATAATCATAAATTGTCCCACGAAACTTGCCACGGCAAGCACCACTCACATTTTCTTCAGGAAATGTACCTATCTAGTTATTATTATTATTCTTCCAACCAAATTTCCGCAATTAATACGGCTCGAACCGGTTAACTTAGAAACTTCATTCAAACTCTCAAACGTGCGGACTATTCGGGAATAGTGTGCTATGACTTTTATAAGCGATCGGGGGTACGGTCCTCGCCCCAGGGGCGAAAAAGCAGCCGAAAAATCCCATAGACTTAACATTGGGACAAACTTTGACGAGTCGTAGCTCAGACCTAGGATTTCACAGAAACTTGTGACTTGCCACATTTGAAGAGGCTGGCAGGCTCTGTAAGAACATACCTCACAATGGGGTGTAAGCTGTACCTCTGGGGTGTAAGAGGTCCCCAAATTTCCCCATAGACTTATAATGGGGCAGGAATCATGCCCATATAAGGAACTAAAAACGTCCCGGATGGGATATCTTTGCAGCGCAGTGTCATAGAGACATGGGGGTGGGCTCATTTTACTCAGGCATCCAATCAGTCCCTTAGGATCCTTATTGAGCTATCAAGCCACGCCCCTAGCAACCATTTTGGGCACCCTAGCAACATCTCCCATAGACTGCCATTATAAAATGCCCAGATGGATATCTTTGCAGCACAGTGTCACAGAGACATGGGGGTGGGCTCATTTTACTCAGGCATCCAATCAGTCTCTCACCATCCTTATTGAGGTATTAAGCCACGCCCCTAGCAACCAAATATGAGCAGCCTAGCAACATAATAAACAAAGCCTTATATCTCTGGATCCGGACATCATAGAGACATGGGGGTTGGGTCTTTGGGTCATATTAGCTTCATGCTTGCATCATGCTAATCATGCTAGCATCGTGCTAGCTTCATGCTAATCATGCTAGCATCGTGCTAGCTTCATGCTAATCATGCTAGCATCGTGCTAGCTTCATGCTAATCATGCTAGCATCGTGCTAGCTTCATGCTAGCATCATGCTAATCATGCTAGCATCATGCTAATCATGTTAGCATCATGCTAGCTTCATGCTAATCATGCTAACATCATGCTAGCTTCATGCTAATCATGCTAGCATCATGCTAGCTTCATGCTAATCATGCTAGCTTCATGCTAGCTTCATGCTAATCATGCTAACATCATGCTAGCTTCATGCTAATCATGCTAGCATCATGCTAGCTTCATGCTAGTCATGCTAGCTTCATGCTAATCTTGCTAGCATCATGTTAGCTTCATGCTAATCATGCTAGCTTCGTGTTTATCATGATAACCTCGTGCTAGCTTCATGCTAATCATGCTATCATCGTGCTAGCTTCATGCTAATCATGCTAGCATCGTGCTAGCTTCATGCTAATCATGCTAACATCGTGCTAGCTTCATGCTAGCATCATGCTAATCATGCTAGCATCATGCTAATCATGTTAGCATCATGCTAGCTTCATGCTAATCATGCTAACATCATGCTAGCTTCATGCTAATCATGCTAGCATCATGTTAGCTTCATGCTAATAATGCTAGCTTCATGCTAGTCATGCTAGCTTCATGCTAATCATGCTAGCATCATGCTAGCATCATGCTAACGTCATGCTGAATCATGCTTATCATGCTAGCATCATATTTCATCATGATAACTTTTTTAAATCATGCTAGCTTCACACTAAAACATGTCAACAGCCAGGTAAACTACTAGACTAAATTTCTTTTACATTTCTGTCAATCAACTTTTTGCATTTTCATGCACTGGTAATTCCTTGGGAATTGCATATCTAGTTATTATTATTATTATTATTATTCCAACCAAATTTCCGCAATTAATACAGCTCGAACCGTTTAACTTAGAAACTTCATTCAAACTCTCAAACGTGCGGACTATCCGGGAATAGTGTGCTATGACTTTTATAAGCGATCGGGGGTACGGTCTTCGCCCCAGGGGCGAAAAAGCAGCCGAAAAATCCCATAGACTTAACATTGCGACAAACTTTGACAAGTCGTAGCTCAGACCTAGGATTTCACAGAAACTTGTGACTTGCCACATTTGAAGAGGCTGGCAGGCTCTGTAAGAACATACCTCACAATGGGGTGTAAGCTGTACCCCTGGGGTGTAAGAGGCCCCCAAATTTCCCCATAGACTTATAATGGGGCAGGAATCATGCCCATATAAGGAAACAAAAACGTCCCAGATGGGATATCTTTGCAACTCAGTGTCCTAGAGACATGGGGGTGGGCTCATTTTACTCAGACATCCAATCAGTCCCTTAGGATCCTTATTGAGCTATTAAGCCACGCCCCTAGCAACCATTTTGGGAACCCTAGCAACATTTCCCATAGACTGCCATTATAAAATGCTCAGATGGATATCTTTGCAGCACAGTGTCATAGAGACATGGGGGTGGGCTCATTTTACTCAGGCATCCAATCAGTCTCTCACCATCCTTATTGTTGTATTAAGCCACGCCCCTAGCAACCAAATATGAGCAGCCTAGCAACATAATAAACAAAGCCTTATATCTCTGGATCCGAACATCATAGAGACATGGGGGTTGGGTCTTTGGGTAATGTTAGCTTCATGCTAGCTTCATGCTAAGTCATACTAGCTTCGTGCTAGTTTCATGCTAGCTTTATGCTAATTTCATAATAAATCTTGCTAACTTAATGCTAAATCATGCTAACTTCATGTTAAATCTTGTTAGCTTCACGCTAAATCATGCTAGCTTCATGCTAATCATGCTAGCATCATGTTAATCATGTTAACATCATGCTAATAATGCTAGGATCATGCTAATTTCATGCTAACTTCAAGGCAATCATGCTAGCATCATGCTAGCTTCATGCTAATCATACAAGCATCATGCTAGCTTCATGTTAATCTTTTTAGCTTCAAGCTAAATCATGCTAGCTTCATGATAATCATGCTAGCATCATGTTAATCATGTTAGCATCATGCTAATAATGCTAGGATCATGCTAATTTCATGCTAACTTCAAGGCAATCATGCTAACATCATGCTAGCTTCATGCTAATCATACTAGCATCATGCTAGCTTCATGCTAATCATGCTAACATCATGCTAGCTTCATGCTTATCATGCTAACATCATGCTAGCTTCATGCTAATCATGCTAACATCATGCTAGCTTCATGCTTATCATGCTAGCATCATGCTAATTGTAATATCTTGAGATATCAACTATAAATACGCAGAGAAGTCATTCTTGATGGTCGCTTTTATTTAGGACACATCACAGCAGCCAAACATACACACATTAGTCTGAACAGTGGTGAGCCCCCATAGCTCTTCTTCAGAGGCTTTTAACAGTGCCAACACATCCCGTTACTGCCACCTACTGGACAGACATAAATAGATTTCCCAATACCACATTCCCCCCCACACTTAAGTCAAACACTTTCCTCTTCAAAAAAATAGGCCATACATCTTTGTTCTCACCTTCAATACTTTCAATAAAGTGCATTACCCATTACCAATTTAACAATAAAGTTCACAAAGTTCAGAGGTTTTCCACACATTTAAATCACAAAGTCTTTAAGGTGTGTGGGTAGTTTCCGGTCTCTCAAAGACCGTCGTAAACCCACAGAAGGTACAGTTTCAATTATTTCTGCCCGGGGTATTACTTTAGGTGTTTTAGGACAACATGATCTCACAAAAATCCGTGAAATAGTCACGCATTATTTTGCTTAAACCGAAGCGACAATTGTAAGAAAATAGGAAAAACAGTTGAGTAACCAATACGTGAAACTGTCACAGAAAAGAAGTCGTGTCAGGGGCACGTAATATGGTGGAAATACGTTACAATGTCACGCAAAACTGAGCAAAATAATGCGTGACTATTTCACGTATTTTGTGAGATCAGGTTGTTTAGGAGTACTTGACAATTCTTTCATTGGTTGAAAGTCAGTTATTTCCTTATGTGGGCGACTAAACAATTGATCTACATGACGTCGCACTACCTGATCATTTCCCAAAGTTACCTTATAGGATACAGGTCCTGTAATGTCCTGAATTACTCCTGGTACCCATTTTGGGCCATATCCAAAATTTCTCGTATACACGTGATCTCCAATTTGGAAATGTCTGTGTTTCACATGTTGATCATGATACTCTTTCTGAACATCTTGTTTCCTTTCCATTTTGCTAGAGAAGTCAGGATGCAGTTTGTCTAAAGTGCAACACAATTTCCTTCCCATCAACATTTCAGCAGGCGACAGTCCGGTTGTAGACTGGGGTGTAATACGATAGTTAAACAAAGCTCTGTGTAACTTGGTCTCCAGTGTAGCGCCAACACTTTTTTTCATCATATCTTTAAAAGTTTGAACTGCTCGTTCTGCCAAACCATTAGATGAAGGGTGATATGGTGCAGAAGTAACATGGGTTATTCCATTCTTACACATAAACTCCTTGCTTGCTTTACTCACCAAACACTGGGCATTATCAGACATTATCATTTCAGGAATCCCATGTACACTGAAACTTTTCCGCAAACACTCCAATGTATTAGCTGTTGTTGCTGCAGTTACCGGATAGGCATCAATCCACTTAGAATGAGCATCAGTTAGAATTAAGAACATTTTTCCCAGAAATAGACCTGCATAATCTATATGAATTCTCCTCCAGGGTTGTCTGGGCCACTCCCAAGGGTGAAGTGGTGCTTTTGCAAGAGCTTTCCTCTGTTCTTGACATTCTGTACAATCTCTCACTCGAGTCTCAATATCAGCATCCAGTTCCGGCCACCATAGATAACTTCTGGCCAACCCTTTCATTTTTGACATACCTGGATGAAACTGATGTAACTGCTCCAACAAACTCAAACGTCCTTGTACTGGAACAACAACACGGGCTCCCCACAGCACACATCCATCCTGAACACTAAGCTCTTGCTGTCTCTGTTTATAAGGTATAAATTCAGAAGATGTCTTGTGATCAGGCCAGCCTTTAAGCACATACTCACGAACTCGTGATAAAACAGGATCTTTATTAGTCCAGTGCCTAAGTTGGTCTGCTGTAGTTAAGGGGCCCATTACACTGTCCAACATAAGTACCTGTTGCTTTTCACTTATTTCCAGGAAATAGCCGTTTGTCAATCTTACATTCTTCTCAGTTTATCCTCGTCGCCATATGTAATATCTTGAGATATCAACTATAAATACGCAGAGAAGTCATTCTTGATGGTCGCTTTTATTTAGGACACATCACAGCAGCCAAACATACACACATTAGTCTGAAGAGTGGTGAGCCCCCATAGCTCTTCTTCAGAGGCTTTTAACAGTGCCAACACATCCCGTTACTGCCACCTACTGGACAGACATAAATAGATTTCCCAACAATCAAGTTAGCATCATGCTAGCTTCATGCTAATCATGCTAGCATCATGCTAGCTTCATGCTAATCATGCTAACATCATGCTAGCTTCATGCTAATCATGCTAACATCATGCTAACTTCATGCTAATCATGCTAGCATCATGCTAACTTCATGCTAATCATGCTAGCTTCATGCTAATCATGCTAGCATCATGCTAACTTCATGCTAATCATGCTAGCATCATGTTAGCTTCATGCTAATCATGCTACCATCATGCTAACATCATGCAAATCATGCTAGCATCATGCTAACTTCATGATAATCATGCTAACATCATGCTAGCCTTATGCTAATCAAGTTAGCATCATGCTAGCTTCATGCTAATCATGCTAACATCATGCTAGCTTCATGCTAATCATGCTAGCATCATGCTAAGTTCATGCTAATCATGCTAGCTTCATGCTAATCATGCTAGCATCATGCTAACTTCACGCTAATCATGCTAGCTTCATGCTAATCAAGTTAACATCATGCTAGCTTCATGCTAATCATGCTAACATCATGCTAGCTTCATGCTAATCATGCTAGCATCATGGTAACTTCATGATAATCATGCTAACATCATGCTAGCCTTATGCTAATCATGCTAGCATCATGCTAGCTTCATGCTAATCATGCTAACATCATGTTAGCTTCATGCTAATCATGCTAACATCATGCTAGCTTCATGCTAATCATGCTAACATCATGCTAGCTTCATGCTAATCATGCTAGCATCATGCTAGCTTCATGCTAATCATGCTAACATCATGCCAGCTTCATGCTAATCATGCTAACATCATGCTAGCTTCATGCTAATCATGTTAACATCATGCTAGCTTCATGCTAATCATGCTAGCATCATGCTAGCTTCATGCTAATCATGTTAGCTTCATGCTAGCTTCATGCTAATCATGCTAGCTTCATGCTAATCATGTTAGCATCATGTTAGCTTCATGCTAATCATGCTAGCTTCATGCTAATCATGTTAACATCATGCTAGCTTCATGCTAATCATGCTAACATCATGTTAGCTTCATGCTAATCATGCTAACATCATGCTAGCTTCATGCTAATCATGCTAACATCATGCTAGCTTCATGCTAATCATGCTAACATCATGCTAGCTTCATGCTAATCATGCTAACATCATGCTAGCTTCATGTTAATCATGCTAGCATCATGCTAGCTTCATGCTAATCATGCTAACATCATGCCAGCTTCATGCTAATCATGCTAGCATCATGCTAGCTTCATGCTAATCATGTTAGCATCATGCTAGCTTCATGCTAATCATGCTAACATCATGCTAATCATGCTAGCTTCATGCTAGCTTCATGCTAATCATGCTAGCTTCATGCTAGCTTCATGCTAATCATGCTAGCATCATGCTAGCTTCATGTTAATCATGCTAGCTTCATGCTAGCTTCATGCTAATCATGCTAGCATCATGCTAACGTCATGCTGAATCATGCTAATCATGCTAACATCATATTTCATCATGATAACTTTTTTAAATCATGCTAGCTTCACACTAAAACATGTCAACAGCCAGGTAAACTACTAGACTAAATTTCTTTTACATTTCTGTCAATCAACTTTTTGCATTTTCATGCACTGGTAATTCCTTGGGAATTGCATATCTAGTTATTATTATTAGTAATTATTTACAGTACCAATAGATTTTATAATAATTTAAGTAAACTTACTCACGGGTAAAGCATGGGTCATGTACTTAATTTACAAAGTTATTTTTAAAACTAAGCCACGTTAACCATTTGTTCAGTTTCTATATTGGGTATCCTGCTGAAAAAAACAAACAAAAGGAAAACAATAGGAACCTTCACAGAGACTCTAATAGTTTTCTTTAAAATCCTATGAGGAACCATTAGCTTTTACTAATAAAACAAGTATAATATTCATTTTTGTGGTGCGGTTTTGGCATTATTTTTTAGGATTTAATTGTTTCTATTGGTTCCCATTTGCCCGATAACATCTCTCCCACAGATCCCATCACATACTAGTAGAGACCCACAGAGACCCTAATAGTTTCCATTACAACCAACACAGTTTCCATTATATTTATAATTATAACATCAATTTATAAAATCTGAAGAATTTATGTGATGTTTTTTATTGTATTTGTCCAGCAGTATTAATACATAATTGACCATAATGTAGTTCCTTTTAGTCAGATCAGTTACTTACTACATGTTACATGTACTTATTCTGTGGGGAGGTGACAGAGCCTGCTTTTCTGCTTATGAGCAATGATGACCAACAAAATGCTCTTGAAAAGGGTCCTGTGTGATGAATTACCTGAGGCAAAGGATTACTTTGTTTATTTTTCAATGTCAAGAGGACATGGAAACAATTTTGTCCTACTGCATTGATGAAAAATGCTTGAATGTCAATGCTGAGTGAGTGAGTGTGAGGAAATAAATGTATTTATAAATAAATCTGTTGAATAAATAAATTTTTTCCTGTGTTTTTGTCTTACAGACATTTGTTAAACTATGCTGCAATAAGAACAGTTCAGCAGAACATATCTTTAGAAAATGAAATTAAATGTAAAAAAACAAACACACACACACACACACACACACACACACACACACACACACACACACACACACACACACACACACACACACACAGTAAACAACTGTAAACTATATAGTAAAATTTTAATACATTTTATTTTGTGTCACATAACCTTAAAAATGGTATGTGTTATTTTAGTGATTGCTTAGGACAACAATACCACAAAAACAAGCCAGAGTAAGCAAACTTAAATACAAAACAGACATTAAACAAGCAATATTATCAATTTACAATGGTTGAAAGGCAGACATAGTTGCAAATAATAAGACTCACAAGTAAAGCGCTATGATAACGGTAAGGATAGCGTTAACATCCGATAAACTGCTGTAAATCATTTCGACATACTTCAGACAGGAAACTGACATAATTTCGCACATGCGTGGAACCGATCGTGTTGCCTGTACGGTAGTGTTGGGCGACATGCCCCATTTTGAGATCATCCTATCGTCAGCCTGTGAGATCGGCGATACACGATAGTATCGGGGTGCGGGGCAGTAATTTACTCATTTATTTATTTATTTTTTATTCATTATGACAAGTCACTTGATTGGTAGACAAAAAAGAACAAGAGGAACACCGTTATGACCGCAACCTTCTTAAAACTGATGCCATTAATCCGAGCGCGTCATCAGGCACTCCAAAATTTGCTGCGTGCCAGGGAGCTAGACTCGCTGGTTTTAACCCTCTGCGTGCTAATAAACCTCTCTGGTGCAAGGAAATGTCAAATCTAGGGCTGCTCAATTATGGGAAAAATCATAATCCTGATTATTTAACATGATTACTTAATGACTGTAAAAACATGCGGCTGCGCACACACACTCGCACGCACATACATACAAACAATCCAATTTATTTGTTTAGTGCTGTTGCAGAATGCTACACATGTCAAGCAATGGTGCTTTCAGAGGTTCCTTTTAAATGCATCGGTCCAGCGGAACGCAATCATATTTTAAACACAATCATATTTGAAACATGAGGGATGTATTGCTACTGTTGTATTTGATATCCCGCCTGTATTCCCTAAAATACCCCACCTCAATATAATTCAGCAATTCATCATCCGCATCACTCTACAAATGTACATTCAGATAAACCAAACCAACACTGCAAAATGATTGACTTTATCTCACCTCTCAATTGAGTGCGTTGTTAGGTATTTAGTAACCTTGGGCGGTGTCCGGGCCGGGCTCAGCTGGATCCGGCACTAGGGCGCTGGTCTATGATTTGTCCAAAAGCAAACGATCTCGTTTCAATAAATAAACTCACTCAGAGACTTATTTAAAAGAAAGTTTACGAATCGCCATAGACAGATGGCTTCGGTTTAATGAACAAAGTTTTTCAGAACAAACAATATCAGCTACAGAAATAAAATACGAGTAGTCTTCACCACGAGGAACGGCCCAGATCTAACTGTGCCTCCCACATTTATAGTGCTCAAACCCCCCATGATGACACCAGGGGACTTTCAGCCTCTTTCCTTATCTGGACACAAATCCGTTCACTTCTTCTTTTAATCATGCACAGACTTCCTTTCTTAAGCAAGTAAAACGTTCGTAACATGAAGCAACCCAAAAACATACTATCACATAAAAAGAAAAATCAACTTAATTCCTTTTAGAACAGATTTGTTACCTTTTCTCTTTAACAAGGAAAACATATACTTATATCTATGGCCACCCTATAGAATAGGTGGCCTTCATTTCTCGATAGATTAATAAAGAAAGAAAAATCACAAGTTGCTCAGGCACGGTGTTACAAAACCACCTGGTACCTCTTTCTGCATGCACGCGAGTCCTGCGTGACACAGGTTACAAAACACATCAAAAATCACACATATAGTTGGACGGCGCTGAATCCTTAAATTATTAAAGATTCAACCTCTTCCATCACATTTCTTAAATTTGCCCCTTTATCGGGTTCAGTTGCGGCCCTTTCCATTTCTCGTATTAATTTTATTAACATCTTATTTGTCCGTTCTTGATCCTTAATCATTTCAATCATTACTGTGGTAATTCTGATGAACTCTGCTTTGCTTATGCGAGCGTTTCTTCCGTCTTCTTTTTTGCTCCTCCTTCTTCTCTTTGCCTTTTTCTTTCTGTAAACCTTGATTAATTAAATCATTGGGATTAACTTTAATTCACTGAGGCGTGTATATTGCATTTCATCTCTTTGGCCATCTGGCCCATCTGACACAACCTTTTTGACCCAACACTTGTGCTTCCACTTCCTCTTTTCCCAACTTGTGGTCGCACGCTATCTCTTGCAAAAATCGTGAAACTTTGGTTGAATAGTAGATTGCACCTAATATCTCTGGGTCATATGGCACATCTGACACAACACCCTCTCTTGCAATCATACTATCAACTCCTTCAGTTATATTTCAATTTATACTTTTACAATTTCATCAATGCATACATCAAATACGTTTCACTTGTTCATTTCCAATATGGCTTCCCGGTACTTCTTTGCTTTTAATTAGCCCCATTGAGCTTTCATTTCTATGATATTCATGAGTTGTGGCAAACTGTGGTTCGATTCATGGCTACAAAGATCTTAATGAGTCTCAGAAAAGCTAACACCTTTTCGATCTCTTCTAGGTGGAGTTTAGGCCAACCGAGAAACCGTCTGAGTGTTTTTCCGACTGGGTTGTCAGCGCCTTCCGATTCTCGCGACCATTTGTCACACATACCCGAACTCTTAATGGTTGCCATTCTCATAATATCTTGTACCTTTAGCCGTTTTTTCTTTTCTTATACTCATTGTTCCAAATTGTATTCTTGTTCCTACACAATTTCATCGTTCTTTGGAAAACAAACGTATTTTCAGTAGTGCATTGTGTTATTCGCTTTGGCTTAACACTAGCAGCTTAATTGGGTATTATTCACTCTTCCCCAACCTCTTATATTGGTCTGTTTTAGTCATATTTAATTTTTCCAAAATTATACATACATATACCTTCGTCGATTTAAACATTCATGTTCTTATGACTGATTGTCCCAAAATACATACAAATAAACAAAATGAAAAACCAAAAATTTGTTCACTTCTTGATTAATTATAACAGCCTGGTTTACATTCTTTAGTTTTCTTCTTAAATCGATCCCACCTGCTCATTAATATCAAAATTGCTAATAGAACAATGTTTCCGTTGTTCATTAAAAATCCTAACACGAAAATTCCCATAGTCATAATTCCTATAACGATCCAGAGGCTTGCATATTCTTTGTATCTTGATATCATTACCCCTGTGAGACTTAGTGTCTCAATTATCATTAATGCCACTTCACACCAGTACATTATATCCTCAACCTTGAATATTTTCCATGTTACATCTATAGCAAATTTACACAAACTTGTGGAAATCAAAACCATTTTGCCTCCAGTTCCCAGTATATCGCTCCATCCATCAGACACGATCATTATACTACATACTAATATCGTTTTGCTTATTTTTCCAATAATCAATACTCTTACAATTTGAACAAATCCCAAAAACAAGTGCCAACAGAGGTTTTTTGTAAAAAACTGAATCATCATCCAAGTAATAAAAACCCCAATTTCACTGACCTGTTCGGAATTGATTATTTCAATCCCAGAACCTCCAGCATCAGCCGTGGTCGTATTAGCATCTGTATTATTGGTTTCCCCGATGGATGACATTCTACTCCTTATTACTATTTCTTTTGGACCTTTGTTGGTCTTATCCGGAACAATTGGTGTCTGTTGTTGTCTCTTTTTTTCAATTTTCTTGCTTGTTAATTCTCCCCATTAATTCTTTGTGAGCTTTTCAGTCCGAGTCGGTCTTTTTTATCTCATATCTTTCTGGTTTAGGCACTCCTGCCTTCCATAGCTCCACCCACTCTAACACCTTTTTATCTTAAATTTTTAACAATGGTCTCTCATTGGCGTTCTGTCCCTTCCTGTTTCTATAGCGTTTACGCCCTTTTTCTTGCACATCTATTATCTTTTCTATCAGGCTCAATTCGTCTGCTGGTTCTTCTTTCTGTGAACACATGCGCCTTCCTGCTTCTCTGCACAGGCATTTGATTGTGATAAACAATAGTATTAGTCCTAGTACCGTTAGGGCCGCATATAGAACGTACCATCCTACATTAATGAAAAATTGTACTAATCCATGCCATATGTCTTTAGTAATGAAATTTCCAACCGCTATGGCCGCTGTCTTGACATGCTTTACCCGATGCTCGAGGAACTTCACAGGTTCATTATACCATCTGGGCCCCCCTTCATTGTCTCCTTTTAGTTCAATACTTGTATTACAAGTTATATTTCTCATCCATCCTAGGCCCAAATAGTAAGTTTCATCTTTTCCCATACACCAATTTACCTTCCAGTTTTTCCTTTCTATGGTGTCACTTAAATCGTCGATAGCGATCGCATCTAAGTTAGGCACTATTCCTGCTTCTCTCCCATAAGTGAAATTATACCTCACTCTACTGTTATCCCCGATACGCGCTGGTCCGTGGAATAACTTCCATTGTTGGTTCTTATCTATTATTCTCACTACTCCCCCGGGACCGTAAGTCATCTCATACCTATGTGGTAACTTACTCTCCCTGAATGTCCAGGGTAACGGGACTATTCCCTTACTCCAGTAACATAACACTGCAGACATTTGATTAATCGTCACGGAATCTTGCTCTTCCGAACACTCTTTTATCAATTCTCCGCATTCTTTCCCATTCAATCCGTATACTTTATCTTCATGAAAAATTAAACTTTGTCTGTACATTCCGTCGTTCTCTTTCTGCTGCCTTGAACTTACCCGTTTAATACGCAGCTTCCTTTTTACGCTTAATGTTTCCTCTGTTTGATTTCCTGTTAAAGGATCCGTACCATTTACAAGGTCACTACAATCCATTTTTTCTTCATTTTTATCGCACAGGTTATTATATGAAAAATCATTATAATCATTCTTTACGTACCAATATCTTTTTTCATGCCTTTTGCCAATCTGCGTTCTCACGCATTGATCCATTTCCTTAACTTTTCCCTCATAATAGCTTCGAAATTCTGACTCTGTGTTCAAGGTCTCGTTTAATTTCATTTTGATTAGATATATATCCGCGTCCTTTCTACTTTCGTCTATTTCCCAGAATCCGACTTTATGGTTAAATTTTACTCTGGGTAATTCCAGCCTTTCTCTTCATATCCATGGTATTGTTTTGTTCAACTCTAAACTTATTGAGGTAGCAAAATATCTCTCATACTCTTTATATTCCCACCCGTCGAATCCTAGATATCGATCTCTAGCGGTGGTTAATAATACAAAATCCCCTTCCGGATTTAAAATACTGCTGGACTTAATCCACTTGTCTATATTTCTACGCAAATCTCCTGCGTGTTTTTGTCTTCTTTCATACTCGCTTCTTTTATGTCTTTTAATACCATTTTTATTCTCACACCCTTCTATCTCCCACGGGTTGAACTTCTTACTTGATCTGAATATCCAACAGCCTTCTACTTCTTCGTTCACCCCTATACGGTAAGTGTTTCCAATGAAGAAATTTTCAGTCTTATTTTTGTTAGTTTGTTGGATACAACTGTTGCTTTCATAGATCTCAATTTTTTCGCTATGCCAGTGTCTGATTGATACTTTCTTTCTCAATTTCACCCTTGGCTCCTTTATCACATAATACATCACATTATGGTTTTTATCTCTACTTGGGGTGTTAACTTTTAACCACTTCCAGAAATTTGTGCTATTCTTCTCCACTTCTGCTTTTCTCTCTTTAGTTGTAGCCCATACCGTTACATCATAACCTGACACGTTTTCTTTTTCTACGTTTATTTTCGCTAATACTATTTCTCCGGTCATTATTTCCCATTCTAGTTCATAGTTCAATCTCACAGTTGTCAATAACATCATTATTATTCCAAATAAACACCATAAACTTATACTCATCCATTTGGTGCATCGCCTCTGTTTTTTCAGCTTCTGGATTTTTGTTTTGGCTGTCTCTAGCTCTTCCGAGAGGCTTTCCATGGATGCTGATTTCCTCATGTCTGTAATCAGAGGTTAGTCTTAGGCCCTTCTACGAGCCTTGTTTTTCTTTTCAAAAACCCATGCTTTATCATTTTCATCTCAGATTTCTTATCATGTAATTGAACCTCCATTCCCCCGATCCAACTGAAATCAGGATGTGCACATTCTAACACATTCAACTTGATATGCATTATTACTTCAAATTGTGTCTCTGGTTCTTCAGTTATCTGTTCGTCATGATAAGGCATCCCTTTTATGTACTTTTCGTCCACTGGGGACCAGACTTTGTGTTCGCCAGCTTGGTTAGCCTTTGACACCAAAAGTTCAATGAACTTTTCTTTTCGTTCCGACTTCCGCTTCTCTTTTGTCACATTTGACCTTTGTTGATTTCCCCGGAAATCGTTATCATATCTTGGCATGTCCACCCACTGGCCTTCTTGGGCTAACTCTAATGCCAGTGAACCCCAGCTCCTTACCTGCCATTTTTGGTCTCGTTTCACATAAATCCACGCTAGACTTCCCTTATGGCTTAGCTTCGGGTTCACTTCAGGAAAGCATCTCAATATCGGCTCGTGCCACAAATTGAGGTTCCATAACATGCTTTCATACTCAGTTAACGTCAGATCGCTGTCTCGATCCTGACGGTCAATTTCTCGGACCCTGTTCTCCCTCTCTCGGAGGACTTCGTCCCTACCTTCTCTTCTGTCACTTGGAAAAATAGGTATTCTTGCGTCCAAGAATGCCTTTTTCTCATGTTCTCTCATCCCTATGTATGGATGCCTCGAGAACCTGATCAGTATTCCCTCTTGGAATAGGCCTATGGGTTTCATAACTCTTATGCTCTCCCAAACTGATCTAGATGACATTAAGGTTCTATCTTTGCTTTCACACACTGCGCACTGCCACATTTTTCCACCGTCCCATGTACAACTACATTTATCACACCCATTTCCAGACACTCTGTATGAGTCTATCCGTACTTTAGGATGATTTGATCTACAACCTCCACATATTAGAACGCCACCAATTTCAATGTGACTTTGTTCTTTTACTAGCCATTCAGCACCCATGTCTTTTTTCTCGAATGGGCTAATATTGGGCATAGCACGGGCCTCATTGCATATTATGCAATGATACGGCCGTACTAGGACCCCTATAGGTGTAGTTGGGTCTCCTTTTAGGCCCATAACTCGTTCCAGTTCTGGGCCTAACCAAAGCATTGCTTTCGATCCGTGCTTACCGTGTTCCACCCTGATCAAACCCCTCTTATTACAAATGTCAATGATCTCCTGCATTGTTTACACTTTGATTAGGTCTTTGTTGCTATATATTCCGTTGTTTTCTAACTCGACGGTATTAGATCCTGTTACTGTCTTGACCGTATCTACGGTGCCTAACCCTTCGCAGAATCTCCCTACCTTCCTTCTCCTAGTGATAATCACTTCATCACCTGGTCGGAACTTCGAGTTGTCTTTTACTTCTTTTTCTCTTGGTTCCACCTTATTGCACCTGTTAAGATTTAAAAGACACTTATCAATGATCGTATCCCATTCGCCTAATATTTCGTTCTTTTTAAACCATTCTTTCGCTTCGCGGATCGCTCTTTCTGCAATACCATTAGTTTCGGGCCTGTATGCAATACTCTTTGTCAGTATTATTTTATTTTCCTTACAGAATTCCTCAACTAATTTACCGCTTACGTTATGTGCTCCGTCTGCTCTCAGGCTCTGCATTTTTCCTTGCCATTTTATCCACTCTTTTAAACAATTAACCACATTTGCTTCTAATGCTGTGGGCATTGCCCAAATCATTTTCATGCGCGTACAATTGTCTATTGCTAATAAAAAGTAGCAATTCTTGAGTTTTGTTTGTGGACGCAGGGGGCCAGCGAAATCAATGCTTACTTCCTGCCCTTTGTACTCCTTTGGCAACTCACTCTCTGCAGCTGCCTTTGCTGTCATGAACTTCCTGCAAATTTCACATTTGATTTTCACTTCCCTGTATCTTGTCCTCCAGTTTGGTACTTTCATACCTCTTAACCTTAATTCCATCTGAATCATATTAAAACTCGGATGGTTCAGGTCATCATGCATTCTTTTGAACAATTCGGTCACTTCGGTTCGTTTTACACTGCCTATCAGCTTGTCTACCTCTCTGTTTCCTGTAGCAGCTTCAGTGTTTTGTTTTGTGTGGCTGACTTGGTGATAACAATGTGTTTTCACCTTTGTTAAGAGCTCTGCAATCTTTCTCCACTGCTCGCCGTGTGCCATTGGCTTACCACGTGCTGTGTGGAAACCATTAACTTTCCACGTCTCTAACTCTTTGTTTATACCGTCTGCCACATATTCTGAATCACATGTCAAAACTATCTCTTCGTGGCCCAATTCGAGGGCTTTTTCTAAAGCTTTCTCGGCTGCCACTACTTCTGCTAACTGAGACGTTCCGGATATTTCACCACTTTGTGATGTTAGTAACTGTCCGTCTCTTTTGACTAAAAATCCCCACTTAATTTTTCCTCCCCTCTCACTCCCGTCTGTGTAATATTTGGGGAGATGTTGATGAGTATCATGGTATTTAGTCATTTTGTCTTTTTTGCTTTGTTTGATCATTCTCCAATCTAACTGATTGTCCCCTAAGATCAAATTCCACTGATCCCACCTATGTGAATGAATCCTTGCCTGGTTCATTACTAGGTTTTTCTTCAATCTTGCTAACTCACCTGCCAGCGAGTAAATGATAATGGGTTGCTCTTTAGCCAGTGCTTTGAGCTGCAGGAGTCGTTTTGAGACTGCTGCTAAAACCCTCTCTGGCCCATTCTCATCATATTTACACATTGCTGGTTCCTGTGTGTGTGTTAAAAATGCAATAGGCACTTTCCCATTGTGGTTGAACAGTGTAATAGTAACTTCCTGTTCTGTCTCTTCAACCTGCACCCTTAGTGCTACATCCTCATCTCTTCTCTCCAGCTAACCACTGTTTAAGGCCATTCTAATCAGTTTTAACCTAGCGGCCTCCATCTGATCTGACCAGTTCCAATCTTTCCCTTTTGTGCCCTGATACAATACTCTGGCTTCTCGAGAATATTTGGGTATCAGCTCTCTAATGTAATTTAGAGTTCCTAACAATGACTGTAGCTGTTTGCGAGATTTTGGGGGACCTGATTTCTCTAGCTCTTCTAACTTTTTCCTTGTGTTAGTTGTCAGAGCCCTTGTGTTTCTTCCTTGCTTAAACCCCAGGAAATCAACTTCCTTCTTTCCTACTTCCAGTTTCTTAAGACTAGGTTTCAGGCCTGCCTCTGTCAGCCTGCCTAACGTCATCTCCAACAGCTTCATGTGTTCTTCCTCTGTCTCAGAAGAAATCAATATATCATCAATATACACAATCACCGGAATTCCTTCCAGGATTTCAATCATCATACTTTGGAAAACGTTGCCACTGTTTCGATAACCCTGTGATAGGCGTTCATATACATATTGTTTACCATTATAAGTAAAAGCAGTTTTCCCTTTACTCTCCTCTGCTAGAGGAACACTCCAATATCCATTGGCTAAATCAATTTTTGATAACCAATTCTTGTCTTTACCAATTTCTCCACTGGCCTCTCCACAGTTAATCAGATATCTAGTATCTGGTACTGTGACTTTGTTTAATGCTTTGTAATTGGTTACTAATCTCCAACCTCCGTCCGGTTTAGCTACGGCCTGTATTGGAGAGTTAGTAATGGCTGTTTCATTTTTCTTCAGTTCTCTTATGATTCCTTGATCATTTAATTCCTTAATAGTTTCACATATGTCCCTTTCTGCTTTGCTATTTATCTTATATTGCCTCTGGGGGGGTGGTACTCCCCCCTGAATCACATGTTCATATTTTGCCTGTACTTTTCCACAATCATTTTTGCTCTTTGCATATGAATCCATATATTTACACAACAATTTTTCCAGCCCCTCTTTATCCGACAATTCTGATTCTACCACAATCCTTTTAATTTCTTTTCCTTTATCAATCACTCCCAGTTTTCCAATTAGTATCAAATCTTTAGGACAAAGCAAATTGTCACTTCCCATGATTACTTCGATGTCTCCTTTTTTCCAAACATCTTTTTCTCTAGCTTTGCCTTCAAAATCTTCTACTATCACCGAGTCTATTAATTCACCATGTTTTTCTGTTTGTTTGATTACAGAGAAATCAGCCCCGGTATCAACTTGAAATGTGGTTTCATCATAGGTTTTGTATAGTTTGTTGTTTGTCTCTTTTACAGATTCTATGGCTTTCTTCAGAGGAGCCGCAAATTCCTATTCATTATCGGGACGCGCCTGTTGTTTCCTAGGCCTTTTTACTTTTGTTTTAGTCACTTCTTTCTCTCCTTTGTCGTGTGTTTTTACCCTGCCTACACGAGCATCGGGTCTGTGTTTCTCTCTATTTGCAACAATCCTTGCCCTCTCTTCAGATGAAAGTTTACTCCACTTTTCAGGGCTGATGTAACTTCCTTTTTCTCTGCTATTGTCTCGTCTTTCAAACCTGGGCTTTGACTGAAATCTCTCTCTACTACTTCCTTTGCTTTGGCCCTTGAATGGTTTCCTTCCTCTATTTCTATCCTCTCTGTGCTCTGTTCGCCACGAGCGCCTGCTCTCAGGTTCATAGCGGCTGTTTGGCTTTCTCTCCCTCTCTGACTTCCTAATCGGGTTCTTAACCTGATGGGTCTTACCTTGGGATCTTTCTTTTTCTGACTGAATTATCTCAGTTTTCCTGTCATACCTTATTAAGACCTTACCTAATTCCTCAGGTGTCGTCTCTGGGCCAAGAAGTAAAAATTCTTTTGCTCCCACAATAGCATTTCTTTTCACAGCTCGAAATATTAATTTGAGCAGTTTCTCCAATTCTATATCTCTATCTGCTAATACCTGGCATGCGGTGACCGCGCCCATAGTATTCCATTTTTTTTCAAACTGCTTCTGTTCTATTTCCTCTGCATCTGTGGGTAACACTGAATCCAAATGTTCTGCCATTTTCTTACCTCCTTCCATTCCATATTCTGATAAAATATGCGTATCAATTGCTTCTGTGGATATTCCTATCCTTTCTGCATAGCGTACTATTTCTCTGACTTTACCTTTTACTGTGGTATTTCTCAACTTGGTTTCTTGTAACATTTTTATCTCACGGTCTAGTCTCATGATATTTTCTAACGTGTTACTAGGCCCTGATGCTGTTGTTCCTGTCCCATTAAGCCCACTACCTTGGTTTACAGGGATTCTCACATCTTGTGCCGGCGTACTTAACCGCATCGCACTTAATCGTCTGCTTAACTCGCCGCTTTCTAACGCTCGGTTTCTACTCGGGGTCTCCTGGTAAATAGCCTCTGGGACCCTTTCTACAAAATGTAATTTTCTGGGTGGCCGTGCTGTTTGCACAGGAGTTGAGGCCCTTGCAGGCCTCATCACCACCAATCTTTCATACTCTGAGTCTGTTTCCTCTTCGCCCTCTGACTCATCATCCGAGCTTTCACTCTCGTCGGCTGTATCAGAATAATATTCATCGTATACGGTTTTACCTACGGCTGCTTGAATTATTCTCCTTAATGCGGCCTGGTTAGTTAGGTCTTTTTGTGCGAGGATCGCTTTTTTAGCTCTTTGAGTTAATGTGGTATCAGCTAAAATTTTAATCGCGTCTCCTCCATTTAACAAACTCCACACTTGACCACATGTTATACCTGGTGCGTATTCTGCATCCCACTTATCCTCTCTGTCTAAAGCAGTTTCTTTCTTCCTACTTTTAGCATGCGTGGGTTTGTACCACCCTTTATCTAACCTAAATGCTTCATAACTCGCGCCATGTTTAAGTTTGGGAAAAGGGTTTTCTACAAACTCTTTTCTTCCTCGCGAGGTTTTTGTTCTGCTTAACACCGGCCATTCAGGATCCGGTTCATATTCTGCGGCCTCTGCTCTGAGATTACCTCTCACTCGCCTTAAGCTTGCTTCCTCATTTGATCTGCCCTCCCCAGCTGTTTCCTCTTGATTAACCAACTGCCTGATTTTGTTTAAGACTGTGGCATCTGGGTGACAGATCATCCACACTGTGGGCCAGCCTGTTCTATCAGCCTTTTTTTGGAGTGCCATTACGAGGTATTTTCCCATTTTGGTTTCTTCAAACCCAAATATCCCTCCCGATATTATTGGCATCGCTATGGACTGATACCTATTATCTGTAGCTGATTCGCAAATTTTATCTATCAGTGCATCCAATATGATAATTGCTTTCAACTCTTCTTCTAATTCGGACCCTTGACCTTTCTGGTGTCCTACTGCATGAATTACTGGCTTTCCGTTTGGCCCATACCTTTTTTGCAAAACAATTTCGCCTTCATTTAGTGTATATGGCCTCTGTCGCATTAGCCTGTATGATTCATTCTGAAATTCCTGTCCTGCTCTTTCGCTAAGACTCGCAGCTACCCCCGCCCCGTGGGTGAGGTATCTATTAGCTGCATTTACAAGTGCATCAGCTTCTTCTTCATCTTCCAATAACCCTTGTTTTAGAACAACTAAATTAGCCCCTTTACCAAAATACATCCTGACTGGTACTTCTCCTCCCTGCGAGAATTCATCGTGCGGGCTACTGGGGTTATCAGGTCTCGGGGCACTTGGATCGAGAGCATTTTCATATCCCTCTCTCTGGGGAATGAATTCGGGTGCCATTGACCCCCTTTCCGATCCCTCTTCCGGATCGCTTTCGACTATAGTTGTCCAACTCTTCGTTGGTATATGGTCAAGTTCAGCCCCAGCGTCATCAAACACTCTTACTCGGGGATATCCCTGTTTGCTTCCTCTATCAGAATATATGAAGGGGGGTGCCTCGGCCCCTTCCTTCACAAACAGACTCACTACTGGGGCGATCCTTTTTCTGATCTCTCCCCAGGGCATATTTTTAAACCCACATCTGCCTCTCGTGGGGGTTTGCCATTCTAGTTTTCCCCCTGTATCTTCAGGAACTAGTTCAATGGTAACCATCTGAGCCATCTTTTCTCTTAAACCGGTTTGCTATAAAAGAGAACTCACTCTTTGCCTCGAGAGTATTGAGCTTCCTCTTTGTTACAGGTCTGTACAAGCCTGCGCGCGCGTATGCTCAGATTCTCAGTCTCTAAACTGAGTCTGTGGCTGCAGTGTGTGAAGCTTCGCTCGTTCCAACTCTTTATTCTGCCTGAATTGTCTCATAAACCACTACGCCCCGCAGTTGGGCGCCATGTTGTATTTGATATCCCGCCTGTATTCCCTAAAATACCCCACCTCAATATAATTCAGCAATTCATCATCCGCATCACTCTACAAATGTACATTCAGATAAACCAAACCAACACTGCAAAATGATTGACTTTATCTCACCTCTCAATTTAGTGCGTTGTTAGGTATTTAGTAACCTTGGGCGGTGTCCGGGCCGGGCTCAGCTGGATCCGGCACTAGGGCGCTGGTCTATGATTTGTCCAAAAGCAAACGATCTCGTTTCAATAAATAAACTCACTCAGAGACTTATTTAAAAGAAAGTTTACGAATCGCCATAGACAGATGGCTTCGGTTTAATGAACAAAGTTTTTCAGAACAAACAATATCAGCTACAGAAATAAAATACGAGTAGTCTTCACCACGAGGAACGGCCCAGATCTAACTGTGCCTCCCACATTTATAGTGCTCAAACCCCCCATGATGACACCAGGGGACTTTCAGCCTCTTTCCTTATCTGGACACAAATCCGTTCACTTCTTCTTTTAATCATGCACAGACTTCCTTTCTTAAGCAAGTAAAACGTTCGTAACATGAAGCAACCCAAAAACATACTATCACATAAAAAGAAAAATCAACTTAATTCCTTTTAGAACAGATTTGTTACCTTTTCTCTTTAACAAGGAAAACATATACTTATATCTATGGCCACCCTATAGAATAGGTGGCCTTCATTTCTCGATAGATTAATAAAGAAAGAAAAATCACAAGTTGCTCAGGCACGGTGTTACAAAACCACCTGGTACCTCTTTCTGCATGCACGCGAGTCCTGCGTGACACAGGTTACAAAACACATCAAAAATCACACATATAGTTGGACGGCGCTGAATCCTTAAATTATTAAAGATTCAAACTCTTCCATCACATTTCTTAAATTTGCCCCTTTATCGGGTTCAGTTGCGGCCCTTTCCATTTCTCGTATTAATTTTATTAACATCTTATTTGTCCGTTCTTGATCCTTAATCATTTCAATCATTACTGTGGTAATTCTGATGAACTCTGCTTTGCTTATGCGAGCGTTTCTTCCGTCTTCTTTTTTGCTCCTCCTTCTTCTCTTTGCCTTTTTCTTTCTGTAAACCTTGATTAATTAAATCATTGGGATTAACTTTAATTCACTGAGGCGTGTATATTGCATTTCATCTCTTTGGCCATCTGGCCCATCTGACACAACCTTTTTGACCCAACACTTGTGCTTCCACTTCCTCTTTTCCCAACTTGTGGTCGCACGCTATCTCTTGCAAAAATCGTGAAACTTTGGTTGAATAGTAGATTGCACCTAATATCTCTGGGTCATATGGCACATCTGACACAACACTACAACTCCTTGAAATGCATATCACACTACCTAGTGATCTGACTTCAGACAGAGCGCAGCTCTCTGCACATACGAGAGAGTAAGAGAGGCGCCAATATGCAGCGGGTTATATTTTAAACAAAAGGGATAGTTTGCCTCAGCTTGCAAGAAACACATTAAACTGAACAAATACATAAGGCATTAATTCTTTAGTTCATGTTTAGACTTCAGACAGATGCGAGAGCGCATGCACGTGAGACAAAGAGAAGCGCAGCTGGATATGTCTGAAGATCAACGATCATCGACGATACTATCGTCTATCAGAACAACCCTACTGTAATCAAGAATCGTCTCTCTTGAAAGAGAGATAAACGCGATTAGCAACAATTTTGATAACATCCAAACTGCGGTGCGAAGTCTCGGTTAGAGTCAAACAGGCCATGGTTACGCTACAAGACAAGAGCAACTTGCGTCTTGTCGGCCTTAAAGAGGGGGAAGAAGGAAACGATCCTGTGGGTTATCTACAAACTCAGCTGCAGATATGGATTTCTGCTCTTCAAAACAGTAGGTTGGAAAAAGAAAGAGCACATCGAATTTACACCAGTGATAGCAAAAGAAAGGGCCCACAAACATAAACTGCTACGTTTCCAAGACAGAAACGCCATCCTTAAAGGAGCTCGCGCCACAGGCCAAATTTCAAATAAAGGCAATCTGCTCCACTTCTACCTGGACTACAGTTATCAAACTGCCACTAGTAGTAATAGCGGGCCACCATCTGCCAAAATATGATTTATGACCCCCTGTCAATTATGTTTTGACATGTAGTGCCCAACCCCTATCAATCAAAAGCTGTACACGTTGGACAGTTTTGAGTGTCGTTGTTATGGTTTTTAGTAGGGGTGTAACAATATTACGAACCGAACGATCGTGATACACCACCCACGATACGAATCGCGAACCTCCCGTGTCATGTTGCGGTACTCTCACGCCTCCTGCTGCCCATTGTTGAGGTTAATGTCACTTATCTCTGACTAACTAATCTATTTATTAAAAAAAATATTTGCATATATTTGATTAAATTGTATTAGTAACGACTAATAAGAGCCTTTTAAATGCTGTTCTAAATAGTATATACCAAAGTTACTGTTTTCCAAGGGCGTGTCATGTCACGTGACTTGGGAGTGAGCGCAGGTCACAGGATGGCTGCTCCGCCTGAGATTGCAGATCCCCCGGACACATTTAACTCTCTTGTGTGGGAACATTTTGGGTTTCCAGTGGAGTACAGGAATGGAATTCTTGTCGTAGACAAATCACACACAATCTGACGTAACTGTGTGTGTGTGCTTGCGTTCGCGTGTGTGTGTGCTTGCGTGTCAGATCGGGTTAACCGAAGTGAAATAGAAGAGCGCGAGATCGTTCTCCAGAACAAAAGTAAAAATGTAACAAGACGTCGTCTGTCTGAGGTAAAAACACGGGGTTTACACGTTTGTTGTTATTTTAATCGCAACAGAGATTTGATTTGTTTATTTTTGCCTGTTCAGCACAAGTTCGCGTGTTTAATCGCCTCCGCTGTCACTGTGAGAAAAAAAAAACATTAATTCATCTGTTTCATGATGTTAAACATGTAAAGTGATATATGGTGTCTGTTTATCTGTTCTCTTCTTCACAAATAATTAAACACATTTTATCTTGAATGCCTTTTTAAAGTCCATGATTAAAAATGAACATGTAAACAAAAAAAATTTATAATTAAAGCATGAAATGACGAATAATAAGTGATGGCAGAATTTTTAAAAGTGAAAGTCTAACGCGACCTCTGGTGTGTGTGTGTGTGTGTGTGTGTGTGTGTGTGTGTGCCCCTGCGTGCGTGTGTGTGATGATTACCTTGATTAGTTCATTACTGATAATAAACCCACATTATACTCAGATTTACAGATTCATAGTACATTTATTTCATGCATTAGCTGACTTCAACAGTAACATTTTCAGCATTTTAGCTAAGGAATGATATTCATCACCTGATAAACAGCTAATTACAGTCCTGCATTACTAAAGTTAAAGTTTAATTGATTTTAAGTTTGTTTGCCAAAGTTAATAAAGAAAACGTCAAGTTATTTTTGTTGTTGTTATTAAGTTAAGTTAATCTATTGTTCCTTAGCATTGCTGGTAAAAGGACAGGAACCCTACATCCACAGCAAACCGAACCGAATCGGACCGAACCGTGGCGACAAAACCGTAAACCGATCCGAACCGTGCAATTGGTGTATCGTTACACCCCTAGTTTTTAGACAGCGGTCCGGACTGAGTGTGTTTTTGCGACCTTTTCAATCAAAGCTTTGGTTTTCCTTTGCATCTGATTATTGTCACATGTATGTTCGTCATATTTATTGGCGTGTCAATCCAGAAAGTTTGTTGTTTTGTCTGAAATGCTGTCCAGTTTCCTTTCTCAAACCGTAGCCCCTGTATTCCTTCACAGCAGGGTGTTCAGGTGATCTGTTTCTTTAGACTAAAACCTGTTTATTTTAAACTAAATAAAAGTTTAATCGCTTCACAAGATCCGTGAGTCTTTTCACGACCCGCTCTCATTGTTTACGCCATTAAGCTCGCTCACCGACGGTGACATATCTGCCGTTTAAAAGAAACTTGTGAGACATTTTTATCTCCTCTTCTGGTTTGGCTTCATTATTGTCTCCTTAATCCCAAGTGTGTATATACAATAAATCTAATTCTGTCTGTTCTGACAAAAATAAAGATTTATTTTAGATTTAGGCATATCATTGCACCATCCTCACACAGATCGTGATTAAAACATGTTATTGCTTACGCGCAATAAAGCATGCGCACTCTCATATCTGCCGTTTTTTTATCTCATCTTCTGGTTTGTTTTCATTAATGTCTCCTTAAACCCAACTGTGAATATGTATATAGGCTACAATAGATCTAATTCTGCCTGCTTTGACAAAAATAAAGGATTATTTCAGATTTAGTGTCATTACAAAGGTAGTGATTAAAACATGTCCAGACATGTCTGTAGGTGAAACGTCCATGCGTATTTTATGACAAGTACTGCTGGATCTAAACTTTTGTTTTGGAACATCAAAAAGTAATTTATGCCAAAGAACGTCTCGGTTACGTATGTAACCCTCGTTCCCTGAAGGAAGGGAACGGAGACGTCACGTCATGACCGACGAATTGGGAATGCCCCTCGCGGGACCAATCTACTTCGAGAAACTTCAAACACGCCAATGAACTTGGCATGCAGATATTTGCATCTGTCGGGGGCCGCCCCGCCGCTCGGGTATTTAACGAGAGGCAGGTGAAGAAAATCAAATCAGCTGTTTGCGGTGAGAAAGCTGAGCACAGTGCACGGCCTAATTCAGCAATGTAACAGAACTGTGGCGATGGGACGTCACGTCTCCATTCCCTTCCTTCAAGGGAACGAGGGTTACATACGTAACCGAGACGTTCCCTTTCAGTCGGTCACTACGACGTAACGTCGTGACCGACGAATTGGGAAACCCTACCATAGCCCCACAGAAGCTGAACCCTCCACGTAGGGGGCGGATGCTAAGGCTTACTGCAGAAGGCCAGTCACTACTTGTCCCTTAACCCACAATAGTGAACTAGCGAACTGGGAAACTAACTCGTTACATCGGGAAGATCGCTGCGGAATCCCTCTGAGGGGGTCTACCACTTGGGTGACATCTTGAGGACTCAAAGTCATGTTGTGAACCCTCTTAGTAATATCTCGTACTAGGGGAAGCTAAGGGGAAGTGGAAAAAGAGAACTTTCCCATAAAATACACGCATAGAGACCCACATGGGGCGCAATGCGGGTGCCTAACCTAACCCAGGACATCATAAAGCCATGACTGGGTCTGCCTCCTCCGGGGGCAGCGCTTGCAAGTTCATCACTTGGTCTCTGAAAGGCGTAGTGGGAACTTTGGGCACGTAGCTGGGCCGGGGTCTCAGTGTTACGCTGGATTCAGCGGGCCACAACTGTAGGCACGATTCGAATCGTTGACCAAAATGCATGAAGATTACTTTACAGACACAGAATGCAGAGGCTTCATTTTAGCGTGTACGCCTGTCTCGTAGACGGCACTCGCACGGCAGAGATGGTGTTAGATACTGAGTGTTGTAAATCACCTAGAACCTCCGCGGCACGTCCAGAGACCACACATGGAGGTTCCACAGATAGGGGCACGGGTGCCATAATGTGCCCCCTCCTTAAGAAAGAAGGTCCTTCCTCAGTGGAATCCGCCAGGGAGGGGCTGTCATGAGGAGAGTGAGCTCTGGAAACCAATGTCTGGTTGCCCAGTACGGCGCCACTAATAGATTGTGCTCCTCGTCCTCCCTGACTTTGCACAGTGTCTGTGCAATAAGGCTTACTGGGGGGAATGCGTATTTGCGCAGACCCCTCGGCCAGCTGTGTGCCAGTGCATCCACGCAGAGTGTTCCCTTGGTCAATGAATAAAACAGGCGACAATGGGTCGTCTCTGGAGAAGCAAACAGATCTATCTGTGCTCTGCCGAAACGTCTCCAAATAAGCTGAACCGTCTGGGGGTGGAGTCGCCATTCGCCGGGACGCGCTGCTCGTGAAAGCGCATCTGCCGCTGTGTTCAGCGACCCCGAAATGTGAATGGCACGAAGAGACCTCAGATTCTTCTGACTCCAAAGGAGGAGATGACGGGCGAGATGCGACAGGTGACGAGAGCGCAAACCGCCTTGGCGATTGATGTACGCTACAGCCGCAGTGTTGTCGGTGCGCACTAATACATCTTTGCCTCAAATCTCGTTGATGAATCGGACGAGCGCAAGATATACAGTCCACAGCTCGAAGGCAGTTTATGTGCCAATGTCGCTGGGGTGATGACCAGACCCCCGAAGCGACAAGCCCGTCGTACGTGGCTCCCCATCCCGTGGTGGAGGCATCTGTGCAGACAATAGCATGCCTGGATACCTGTCTCAGTGGCAACCCCCGCCCTGAAAAATGCTGGGTCTGGCCACGGGGTGAAAGTGAGATGACATTTCGGTGTAATTATGATACGGTGAAAGCCGGTGCGCCACGCTCTCCTCGGGACTCGGTCGTGAAGCCAACGTTGAATCGGTCTCATATGAAGCAGCCCGAGCGGTGTCACAGCCGCAGCTGCTGCCATATGCCCAAGAAGCCTCTGAAATTGTTTCAGTGGAACCGCAGCCCTGCCTTTGAATGTTTTGAGGCAGGTCAGAATTGACTGAACATGCGCTTCTGTGAGACGTGCTGTTAAACCGACCGAATCCAATTCCATGCCGATAAAAGAGATCCTCTGCGTAGGGCAAAGTTTGCTCTTTTCCCAGTTGACCTGAAGACCGAGACGGGCGAGGTGTTTGAGTACACAATCTATGTGTGTGCACAGCATCTGACGAGACTGAGCTATTATGAGCCAATCGTCGAGATATGCCAAAATGCGAACACCGCTCTCTTTCAGGGGCTGCAGTGCACCCTCTGCAACTTTCGTGAAGACACGGGGAGAGAGGGAAAGCCCGAACGGTGAGACTTTGTACTGATATGCTCTCCCCTCGAATACAAAGCGGAGAAATGGCCTGTGTCGGGGGAGTATTGAGACATGAAAATATGCGTCCTTCAGGTCGATGGCTGCAAACCAATCCTGCGGGCGGCTGCATTGAAATATGCTCCTCTGCGTAATCATTTTGAATGGCATTCTGTGAAGTGCTCGATTCAGTATGTGCAGATCTAGGATCAGTCGCAACCCGCCGCTTTTCTTGGGTACAATGAAGTAAGGGCTGTAAAACCCCGACTTCATCTCGGCTGGAGGAACCGGCTCGATCCCGTCCTTCGCCAGCAAGACAGCGATCTCTGCACGCAATACGTGCGCATTGGCAGCCTTCATCGTGGTGAAACGAATGCCTGAGAATTTGGGAGGACGCCGGGCAAATTGAATTGTATAGCCGAGACGGATTGTGCGTAAAAGCCAACGCGACGGGTTGGGAAGCTCTTCCCAAGTCCCCAGATGCCGAGCGAGGGCAATTAGAGGCACGATTGATGTACCCGCGGCTAGCGGAGACGGGGTGCTCCTGCGAGCGTGCGCAACGGCCGCATCGTGTGACGTAACACTCAGCCCGCTCCGCTGATGGATGGTTAAGCAGGGGCTCTATTGTAGATGTCCCGGGACGCTCGACACATCCGCTGGCAAAAGAGGAGATCGTAGGGTTTTGAGCCCATCCGAAACTCCTACATGCCTCTGGAGACCTGGAGGAGAAAGAGGAATTCGCTCTCTTTTTGGTTTTGTGGGTGCCGACTGAAAAGTCGGCGGAACAGAAACAAAACAAAACAAAAGATTCCCCGACCGGTCCTCCTCCGGTGGGGGAAGTGGTGTTTTCACAATCTCCCGAAGAGCGATCCTCTCCTCAGACAGCTCGCTCACTCATAGCATTGAGTTTAGATGGTGCAGGTACTTTTAAATGACCATAACTTGCTCAATTTTATAAAAATGTTCAAACGGTGTGGTTTCTTACAAGCATTATTAATGTGGGTATAATTCTGGATGCTTAAACATGTTTCATGAAAATTATTCATAAGTATTCAGTGCCATAGGTACATCTCTGACGTTTATAACAAACCAAACCGTTTGAAAATCAGTAGAAAATTTAGCAAGTTATGGTCATTTAAAAGAACCTGCACCATTAAACACAATGCTACGAGTCAGCGATCGCCCTGTGGTAAGATGACCGCCAGGTGCAGACGTCGACCTCCATTGGCCAGCAGCGAGGGCAAGACATATAGCCTTTATTATAGATATATATATGCACTCGCCGAGCAGCACCTGCAGGCGGCTACAGTAATTGGGTGCGCCGCTCTAATTTGCCCGTGTCAAACGGTGCGTCGCATTAGTTCCACTTTTGGCTCTCGCATGTAAAATCATAATAAATTCATACTTTTTTTATTTGGTCCGCATGGGGGGACACAGGGGTGGCCAGGGACATGTCTACAGAGGCACGGGCCACCCTTGGCCTTCGCGTAGAACCGCCACTGACCTAGCCTCATCCTGGTTTAAGGGGACTGACAAACACAGCTCAATTTCTTAAGTGGTCAAAGGTTTTCATTGCTTTTAAACAAGTCACATCTACTCACCAAGGCTGCAGTAAGTGTTATTATTAAAATAGTTTTTATTTAAATATTTTGTAAAATCGAATTTATTTGTAATTGAAGCTGAATTTTCTTGAAATAAAATCTTTTTTTAACATTATTTCATTACGTCACAATTTGAATTTGAATTTTGAATGGTAATATATTATGATTTCCACAAAAAATATGACGGTGAGTAATGATGCTGAAAATTCGACTTTTAATCATAGGAATAAATTATAATTTAAGATATATTCACATAAAACACAGTTACTATGAATTGAAAATATTATACAAATTAGCTTTTATTCTATTTTTGACAATTTATTCATTTTGACAAAATGTGATGATGATGATAACCTCGGATAATTAAGAGAGTAAAAACGTTTAATAAAAAATTAATTTTTTGAAATGTGTATAAAAACAAAACACTGTCACTAAGTGACGGGAATTTAAAAACTGTCATAACATTACAATTAATAGGGTTGGGCATCGTTTTGATTTGAACGATTCTGATTCCGATTCTTTCTTTCGATTTCGGTTCTTTTCGATTCTCAATTCCGATTCTTTGAAGGGTGAGTTTGAGTTAAAACATGACACAGGCTCATTTCACAGAGGAAATGTTTATTCTGATTCAATGAGTTTTAGTTTTGGGAACTGCAGCTTATGTAGGAGAAAATTAGGAACGCACCAGACCAAAAAACACATATTTATATATTACAGACAGAGGTGTAAAGAGTAGCTGAAAGCCATACTTGAGTAAAAGTACAAATTCCTTACTGTAAAAATTACTCCACTACAAGTTACAAGTCACCAATTTAAATACGACTTGAGTAAAAGTATTAAAGTAACCCAATTTAAAAGTACTCAAGTATTTTTACTCGTACTGAATGTTGGCTCAAAGATGCACTAGTCCTCAACACAAAGAGACATTGTAGGTCTGGGCAGTGAAAACTAAGAAAGTTTATTTATGAGGTTTTATTTCCTAATATAGAAAAGAAATCAAACACCTCAAAATTTTGACCTGGCAGAACAAACACAGATTAAACATAGTCATACCCTTCTTTTGACTAAAATTTAATTAAGTTTTAGTCATATTTTTGTCATCTGAATTGATTTAGTTTTAGTCTAATTTTATTCAACTAAATGCCATGAGATTTTAGTCTAGAAATCTACATTAAATTTAATTTAAACCCATTTAATTTTAGTCTAGTGTCATTGTGTACTTGAATGTGCCATGCTGAAAAATATATAGCCTAACTTTGTGATATAAATATATGGTAACAATTTACAGTGGGGTTCATTGGTTAATATTGGTTGGCTACATTGGTTAACATGAACTGATAATGAGCTGCACTTATACAGCATTTATTCATCTTTGTTAATATTAATTTCAACAATTACTAATACTTTATCAAAATCTTGTTAACATTAGTTAATGCACTCTGAACTAACATGAACAAACAATTAAAGCTTACATTTTTATTAACTAACATTAACAAAGATGAATAAATGATGTAACAAATGTATTGCTCATGGTTTGTTCAAGTTGGTTAATACATTAGCTATTGTTAACTAATGAACCTTGTTGTAAAGTGTTACCAAATATTCTTATATAGGCCTATCCTAAAAAAGATATCATTTTTATATTTAGAAAATTCCAGTAAACTAAAATTACACTAACAGAAATATGATAATGCATATTAAAAACGTGAAGTTGTTCATTTGAAAGATTAATTGTAAACACATGTAGTACGTAACACCACTCTCTCACATTAAGTGCACTACATTTCTTCTGTCATGCATCCCTCTTTACAGTAAATACATTACAGCATACTTGATTAAATGTGAGGACAGTGAATGTACACTTATTATCAATCTTATGGTAACACTTTATTTTACGACCCGCAAAGTACCGCGTAATTAAACCGAATTTACAGCGTACCTATTTGTAACAACAAAGTACCTCTACAGTACGTACTTGTAGTTATAAGGGAATAATATTTTAAGTTTGGGGTAATAAGGGGGTAAAAATATATGGAAAATTATTATAAGTAGCAAATATGAAAAAAAAAACATATTACACATAGACCATATTACCCATAGACGTAAGTCATACATACCACGTAATATTACAATAGGTACCCTGTAGTTATGAAATACTTAGAGAATAATTTTCCATATATTCTTACCCCCTTATTTCCCCAAACTTAGAATATTATTCCCTTATACCTACAGGTTACCTACCCTGTTGTTACAAATAGGAACGCTGTAAATTCGGTTTAATTACGCGGTACTTTGCGGGTCGTAAAATAAAGTGTTACCGTTATATCAAGTTATGTACCAGCTCAGGTTAGCTGATAAGGTAGCATCAGAGTATATAAACATTTGTGCTTGCCTTTGAGTTGCGGGATAACCCTTCTGCAATCGCGCATCACTTTTGTTTTGATTGTAGCATCACATGTTTAACAAAGGGTCCCTTGACTGAAGCAAATGTGATATGCATCCATATGTTTGCTCTTTATCTCTTCTCTCAGACCAGACGCAAACTTTTCTCCACAGTTTATGACATACGCAGCAAGCATATGTCCCGCTACGGTGGCTCAACGCAAGCCATTCAGCGTTTGACATCAAAGTACCGCGAGACCAGACTTCTCCATATGCATTTCATTCGCTCTCGCAGTACTTTGATTTCATACGATTGCTCTGCGCAGAGCCAAATGAAGTCCCTCAGTTGTGTGTGTGCGTGTAACCTCGCGACCACAGATTCTATCCATCATCACCCTCTGACACTTTCGTCTCGTTTTTATTTGACGAATAAACAATGTAGCGAGTAACGTTAAGTGTCATTTCAAATGTAGTTGAGTAAAGAGTACAAAAACCCAATCAAAAATGTAATTGAGTAGAGAGTAAAAGTTGCATATATTTTTGATACTCAGTACAAGTACAAAGTAGCCCAAAAAATACTTAAGTACAGTAACGAAGTACATTTACTCGAGTACTTTACACCTCTGATTACAGAACTTGCACCCTGGTCTGGACATGTATAAACTAACTCATTAAATTAAAAACAGTTCTTGTTCAAAAATATGAGCATGTCTGCCTTCTCAGGCAGTATCCGTGAACGTTCAGCACAGATTGTGTCACCGGCAGTTGAGAACACCCGTTCACTAGGTGTAGAGGAGGCCTGAACACACAAATACGAAAAGGCTGTGTTTGACATTAAAGGATAAGTCATGCGCTGGTTCCACCACCAGGCAGCAGGGTCATCAGACGTAAAGGTTGGTGGTGTCTCCTTATACATCTGGATCTCCTTCTCTGCCTGGTCCTGGATGGACATGGTCCTCCTATGAGATGACATCTTTTCTGCATCCTCATCGGCAAAAAGCTCCTCCAATGGAGACTTTCTTGGATGTTTGCTTGGAGGTTGTTGCTGCAAAAACAAAGAATGGACATGTTCGCTAAAAGAAAAACATATACTACTAAAGGGCAAAGGCTAAGATCCTAAATATAATTTCAACATTTCTGTGCTTACATTCTCATCTTCCTCCTCCACTTCATCATTCTCATCCCTTTTCTCACTACCTTCTCCACAATCGTCCTCTGTTGACTGCTAATAACATAATTGGCATTTATAGACCAAACATTTTAATGACTGAATTGGAGACATTAAATGTTTGAGCTTCAATGACATTATATAACCTGCTCATGCTCGGAGTCTTTCATCATGTCTCTTTTGATTCGGTCCCAGACAGCATCATCATCACCACCAATATTTAGTTTGAAGCATTGGTCTAATGCTGTGGCCACTTCAAGAAAGTTCCTGATGTCCTCACTCTGCAAAATAAAATTTTTATTTAATACACAATGATGTCAGAGGAATATAATTATTTAATGTATTGTTCTTTAATGAAAGTTCACATATTTTTTTACCTGATATCGCTTGGACAAGTTTGCCCAAACTTGCTTCTTGAGATTGGTTATAAAAACTGTGTCTCCCTCAACAACAGTAAAGTGCATCTCAAGCTTTTTCAGAATTGGCAGGATCTGGCCACATGTGGGGTTCTTCTCAGTTGAAATGCAAAGCGTGGAAGTTTAAAGAACTCTCATCAAGTTGATGAAGTCCTCTGCCTTCCTGAAGTCTTCATCACTCAGCCGGGCAAGTCTGTGACAATTAGGATATATTTTATAATATAAAATGAATAGTTATTCTTGCTTACACTTTATTTTTAATGATCTAATCTGACATTAGACTCTGACTTGAAGTTGACTGAAACTTGAACTGCTTTGTGTTTTATTTATCTTGTGTATTGGTGGTATGTTGAGTAGGATACCCAGATTTTCCTCTCTCCTATCTAGACTAGCTCTACCTGTCCCTCTCCATATTCTTTCTCAGCCGTTGATCCAAGCTGGCTGCTTGAATTGCCGGGTATTGTTCTGGGAATCTCTCCATCATAAGGTAGAGAGAGTTCCATCGAGTTCTCACATCAAGTGTGAGTGAGTGTTGAGGAAGCTCTGACACAAACAATAAAATCACAAATACAGAAAAAACATAACATCACACAACATGTATGTGATTTTGTTACATTCAAACATCAGCTATTGTTGTACATTACTAAAAAAGACATATTAATTATATAGCATTCACAGTGGTAAAATGAAACAAATTCAGTGATTCTTACTGAGGAGATCTTGCTTCTCTCGCAGAACAACCTTTGCCCTCGAGGACCTCTTCATCCACACGATGATGGCACGGATCTTTGCAGTCCACTGAGTCACTGCAGTCAGGGAGTAGAGACTCTGTGCTGCAAGATTGAGTGTGTGTGCAAAGCAGCCCAGTTTTACAAACTCTAGTCTTTTTATGGCTACATCCATATTTGCAGCATTATCCACAGTAGCAGCCACTACTTTGTCAAAAATGCCATAATCTTTCAGGATGTCGCCGATCTCTTCTGCTACGACATGTCCGGTCTGGGCTGTGTAGACAGCTTTGGTTTGCAGCACTTTTTGCTTCATTTTGCCCTCCACTAAATAGTGTGCTGTGACAGTTAGGTAATGGTCCTGAGCAATGCTAGTCCAGGAGTCACAAGTGAGGGCAACAGAGTGGACCTCAGCAAGCTCAGAGATTACATTAGATTTTTCTATTTTGTACCAAGTTGGGATTAACTGGTTTGCCAAATAGTCTCTGGTAGGGGGGGTGTACTTGGGGTTGATAGAATGGATCATATCCCTGTAAACATAAAAACACAATTATAGGACCTAATGTTAACCTCGAAATCTTGCTTCCAAAGTTCAACCTATCTTTACCTTTTGATTAACGTTAACCCTTTTAAACCAGCATGTCATTTGTATTTGTGAAAAAACGAAACTGTGCAACCCAATGTCACAAAAAAGACTTGTTTACATGTATTATAGTTCATTTTTCAACTTTAAAGTGTTAAAAAAACTTTCTTTTGTGATTTTTCTGTATTTGTTTTATAAAAATCAGTACATTTATTCTCTTTTTTTTTGTCTATTTAAATTCTATTTACAAACTCACCACACACAGTAATGGTTACTGTAATTTGTTGAATTCGTTCTGAAAAAGATGACACTTTGCACATTGCTTTAGAATTTTACAGTAAAAAACACCTATATATAAGCTTCAAGTTCAAAGGGTTAACTAACATAATAGTTACCTGAACGTTGGCGATTCTACGTCAGAGAAGGGATGCAGTCTTTTCACCACATATGCGGTAACTTTTCTGTGGCACTCTTCCACTTTCTCCGCTGGCATTTTCCCCTGCTTTGCTGCAAAGGTGAATGGAGTTTCACACCGAGTCTTCACCAGTTTAGCATTTGCAGCAGTAACATTAGGACTGCTACTAGCGTGGGCAATTTGCGTTACACTACATTCATCTACAAGTGGGGGAAAAATCAGTCACGTTGTTGTTCACCACAACTAGCAATTTGGTTAAGCGCTTTGTTACACTACAATCACTTACCTGATTGTGACGACGAGGTAATGTTTGTTGGCGCAGGGTTGCCCGAGGAGGACGAGACCGTTGACCTGCGCAGCACGTCGAACACGCTACAGTCCTTGTTAATTTGTACACCATGCAGGCGTAGGTGTTTAGTCATGTTTGTAGTGCATCCTCCCGTGCAAGAAATAAGTTTATCACATGTGTTGCACTGTGCCGACCCAGGCTTTTTTAATGTGAAATAAAGCCACACTTTTGAGCGTCGCTTACCGTGCTCCATGACTGCAACAGAACAAGCGGGCGCGTGCGCGGCAAACACTTCCGGAAATACGGTGGCCGCTATGGAAACAAAAACTTGCACGTTTGGAACCGATGATCGGAATCGAAAACAAATTTTATAAATGATTCCAATGGCATCGTTATTTTGGAACCGGTTCCAGTTGGAACCGGTTCTGGATGCCCAACCCTAACAATTAATCGCAATTAATCACATACAAAATAAAAGTTTGTTTACATAATAAATATACGCAGTGCACACTCATATATTATGTATTTTTAAGTACAAACAAATGCATGTATATTTTTAAGAAAAATATCCTGTTTAAATATTTATTATATAATATAAAGTGTAATAATATAAATACACACACATACATACATACGTATGTACGTGCTTGCGTGTGAATTAAAAAAATATATTGTATCTGTGTGTATTTATATATACACATAATACATAAACAGCACACATACATATAGTATGTAAACAAAAACTTATTTTGGATGTGATTAATCTTTTGACAGCACTATTACATTCAGAACATTTTTACTTAAAGAAACGCCCACATTTTGGGAATTTTTGGGAATCTGGCTCTCAATCACTAATCAATGAACACGGCTGGCTCTCAATCACTAATCAATGAACACGGCTGGCTCTCGATCACTGAGCAATGAACACGGCTGGTTATCAACCACTAATCAACACAACAACTTAGTACCAGCTCTATAAATAATCAAGACTCCTTACCCTCATTCTCCGGAATTATCACAAGATGTGCAGGCAAGAAAACTGCTCCAAGGAAATGCACCGTACACAGCAGAATCCTCCCGGTTCTTCAGAAGCACCTAAAACAAGTTCTGCTAACATCCGGTTCCCCCTTATGAATTTTCAAGTCATTCCTTCCGCATTGGAGCAGCCACAACAGCTGCCCAAAACGGACTCCCAGACTCCCAGATACAAACCCTAGGCCGCTGGTCTTCGGCAGCTTTCAAAAATTACATCAGGGCAGACTGTGCTTCCATCAAAAAAGCCCACCAAACACTCACAGCCCAGCGAACGGACACAAGATCACACTGTTACACATAAACCCATCATCACCCTCAATCCACTTCCCTGTCTCCGCAGAAGCCAGTACCGCCAACTCAAGTCAACACCCCCACCAAATCTTACACAGCCCTACCGCAACAGATTCCTTCTCAATTACAACTACTGTTGCAGCGCGACCACTCTTTCAGAAGCCCAAGCTTTTATTTCACTCTCTGCCACAGCAGATGCCTTTTTTTCAACACAGTATCGCAGCAGCGACCGCCCCTGCAGAGGCCCGTGCTTCTTTCTCACTCTTCCGCAGCAGTCGACTTCCGAAGTCAGTATGGCAGTTGCGACTGCCCCCGCAGGGGCCCGTGCTTCTTTCACATGCTCTGCCAATAAAAACCTTCCCTTTCCAACTCAGGCCAGTATCGCAGCAGCGACCGCCCCCGCAGGGGCCCGTGCCTTTTCCTCGATCTGCCGCAGCAGACTTCTTTCAACCTCGAAGCCCGTATCGCAGCGCGACCGCCCCCGCAGGGGCCAGTGCTTCCTTCACATTTTCTGCCAAGCAGAATTTATGCATCTATCGCTGCCTTAGCAGTACTGCTCCCTCTGGAGTTTCTTCTTTCCCAACTACCTCATGTCTGGCTTCTCTAGAGCTCAGCCCCATCTCAGGGCACAAACTGCTTCCTTCGCTCCCCTGGAGTCCTACCTTGCTCCTTACAGCACTACCTCACCTACTACCTTAAAACTCCCCGCTCTTCTTCAGAGCACAAATTTTCTCCTATCCCTACATATTGGCAGCAGCAGAACTTGCTCCACCGGAGCCCCCTATATTCTTCAAACTACAGCCTTTGGGTCTAGGCCTCTGCCCCACCTCATACTGTCCTTCTCAACCTATCTCTTCACAGCACTTCTCACCAGTGCCCGCTCTCCAGAGCTGCCTTTTCAATTCTACCCACTGCTTCAGCATTTTCCCCAGTGAGGGCCAGCACCTCCCCTTCTCAAGCCAGCCTTCTTTGGGGAATTGTTGTTCAGGCGGCTGTCCTGCACCACTTGCTATTTTTGGGGATAACCCGGGTCAGGGCAAGCCCCAGGCCCGGGGCTCCTTCCCAGGTCAAGGGACGAATGTTCTGAACTCGAGGGGTATTTCCCGAGCTCGGAACCTTCACCCCGGGACAGGACGCCACACACGCATATCAGCAGTCCCACTTTATTGTCAGTGAGGCGAACTCGTAAAGTTAATATTTAAGCCATTCTACCAAAATGACAGCTTGTGAAATGTCCTACTATATGACGTAAAAATGATGCTAACACCACCTCTGCAGAAGATCAACGCCTGCTTCTACATTGGGCAGGATAAACAGGCACCTACATCGGTTCCTGTTTATCCCTGCCCACTGTTTCACGCATGTACTAGGTAAATGACGAGAAAGACAATAGCAGGTCTATGCAGACACCATGCAATAAAGATGACCCTCCCGCTCTTTTGGAAGTTCACAGAGCTGGAACCTCAGAAGGCACACCTGATCAGGTACCTGTATATATATATACTGTATATATATACTCCAGTCCTCGGGACCCACTGCTCTGCATATTGTGCATGTCTCCCTTATTTAACACACCTGATTCAGATCATCAGCTTGTTAGGATAGATTCCATGAACTGAACTGAGTGTGTCAGATATGAGAAACATCCAAAATGTGCGGAGCAGTTGGTCCCGAGGACTGGAGTTGAGAACCACTGATGCAGACAATTTTTTGCATTCAAAATACATACCATTGATTTCAGCAGGAGCAACTTCCTGCAGTACATTTTCAGTGGAAATGGTTTCCTCATCTTCTCTGTCATCCTCCTCCTCCGTGGAATCTGAAAAAACAAAGGAAAAGTACTAATTTTATTTTCAGTTTCAACAACAATTATTAGACTTAACAGCTTAAAACATGAATTATGGCTTCATAATAATCATGAAAAGGTAAGTTCACCCAAAAATGTAAATTCAGTCGTTAATGAAATTTAAGTAATGGTAAAGGTCTTTAAAATATTGCTCTTTAAAATACTGTAAGTGAATACTGTAACACACAGTTTAAAAGATTGTATGAACGTCCAGTTTTAGCAAGAAAGTAGGTCCCCAGGAGCAAGACTGTGGACCTATGCTGTAATAGTTGATTAAGGACCACAATAAGCAGTAATAAATTAATAAACAAAAACATAACATTTGACAATAAAACCTAACATAACTTCACATAAATACCTCCAATTTGATCAAGTGATTTTCCGTGCAGCTCGTGTAGCTGTCCCTTTTCCAATGCAAGCAGCAACTTTGAAAATTTTCCACTTGTACAGTGGGATTAGAAAGTCTGTAGAAATGTCTATGAACTGATATGTCATGCCCTAAAAAGTCAGCAAGCTGATCTAGTTCATTGTCTTTTAAGTTTAAAATTTGTCAAGTGGTTGCCATTTTTTTTGTGTAGAGGAGTGGACCGTAAATATTTGGGTTTCTTCGCACCACATTCAGCTGCAAGTCGACGCAGACTTTGATGTCCTCTGTAGTATGTTGAGCAGTGTGGTACAGCAAATAAGTACACATTTTCATCTGGCACACCACATTCGTGTCTCTTCTCAGTCATTAGACGGAGTGCAGTTGACATTTCCGGAGTGAGTAGCACAGCTACCTTTCTTCCTCTTTTCCCTTTAAGTTCAACATGTCAAAATAGGCACAGAGCTTCTTTTCATATTCCGACAGTCCCATTCTTTCATGTGTGTTTGAGAGATCTCGTTTAAGAAAATTACTCAATTTCATATTTGACACCTCTCCATTGCGTCTTCTGTTGAAGAGAACTATCTTGGTCAATGTTACATGTGCTAGACGGGAATAATTCTGCACTGTTGCCTCCTCTCTCAGTGCTGCAGTTGCCAATACTGAACTTTTGTCAAGATACTTGTGAAGTTTTTGGATGTCTTCAGTGAGTGGTAGATTATCTGGTTTGTTGTACTTCAAATCACTTATTGTATCCAGAGCACAGTGTGAAATGCACTCTGACCATTTGGCTGAATAAAGTTTCTGAAATCCTTCAGACGATTTAATGAGGTCCTCGTCTCCAGTCATGAGAGCTTGACAACATATAATGTTGCTCACTTTTAAAAGAGACTGTCCGATTTTCAAAGCGAGACTCTGAGTTTTGAAACTGTTTTTATGTTTGTCAATTCCTGCCGTCTTCTTTACTGCCTTAACGACCTCCATAAAGTTACTTGGTTTAACCCTCATATTATGTTCCGGGTCAATTTGACCCGTTTTGATTTTTAAGCTGTCAGAAAAAACATTTAACCTGCGATTTAATTCTTGAAATTTTGTGACTTTTCCTCATTTAGGGCCATGAATATGCATGCAAAGTTAGGATACACTAATGTTTTTTGAAGTGTGCATAAATCATTTTGTAACGATTTTGAGGTTCGCGGGTCAAATTGACCCACGTTTTTTTTTTGTTCCAAGGCAACCGTACACATCAAAATTAAATATATGTTTTAAGTATATGTTGTTATGTTGGTGTTTAACTACCCTAGAATGGGGGAAAAAAGCTGATTCTAACTATTTTCAGTACTGACAAAGACTTTATCAGACACAAATGGTAAAAGTGAGCTATCATTTCTATTTACAATGTATATGAAATACTACTTAACTTATCTTTTTCTTATAGAAATTGTGTGACTTTTTCTCATTTAGGGCCATGAATATGCATGCAAAGTTAGGATACACTAATGTTTTTTGAAGTGTGCATAAATCATTTTGTAACGATTTTGAGGTTCGCGGGTCAAATTGACCCACATTTTTTTTTGTTCCAAGGCAACCGTACACATCAAAAATAAATATATGTTTTAAGTATATGTTGTTATGTTGGTGTTTAACTACCCTAGAATGGGGGAAAAAAGCTGATTCTAACTATTTTCAGTACTGACAAAGACTTTCTCAGACAGATGGTAAAAGTGAGCTATCATTTCTATTTACAATGTATATGAAATACTACTTAACTTATCTTTTTCTTATAGAAATTGTGTGACTTTTTCTCATTTAGGGCCATGAATATGCATGCAAAGTTAGGATACACTAATGTTTTTTGAAGTGTGCATAAATCATTTTGTAACGATTTTGAGGTTCGCGGGTCAAATTGACCCACGTTTTTTTTTGTTCCAAGGCAACCGTACACATCAAAATTAAATATATGTTTTAAGTATATATTGTTATGTTGGTGTTTAACTACCCTAGAATGGAGGGAAAAAGCTGATTCTAACTATTTTCAGTACTGACAAAGACTTTCTCAGACACAGATGGTAAAAGTGAGCTATCATTTCTATTTACTATGTATATGAAATACTACTTAACTTATCTTTTTCTTATATAAATTGTGTGACTTTTTCTCATTTAGGGCCATGAATATGCATGTAAAGTTAGGATACACTGATGTTTTTTGAAGTGTGCATAAATCATTTTGTAACGATTTTGAGGTTCGCGGGTCAATTTGACCCACATACCCAAATAAATGTATTTCTTGGGTATATGCTGTTCTGTTGTTTTATTTACACCATAATTAAGTAAAAAATTTGCAGATTCTCACAAATTTCAGTACTAAAAAAGACTTTCAGTCACAGTTAGTAAAAGTGAGCTTTCATTTCTGTTCACTTACATGTATATGGGTAAACCTTTTTCATCAAAGGTAGCAGCACAGACAAAATAAAAATATTTATTTTTTTGTTATGTCTAATTCTCACTCCCCTGTGGGTGAGCAATGAGTATTCATACACTTTTTCTCAGTGCTGCAGTGGACTTTGACAGAGACAGCAGGGAAAATGAGCTCCAAAAGATTAACAGTCAAAGAAGTAATTTCAGAGATTTTGTGTACTGACACAGAAGAAGATGTTTCAGAGTTAGAGGATTCTTCAGAAGTGGAAGACAACATGGTTGAAGATCCAGATGATGATGAATTGTCTTTAAATTCTTCAGAGGATGAGGAAGAGGCTGCAATATACACCTCTTCATCAGAGAGAAATTCTGAAGCAGAGCAACCAGGTGTGGAGACGTGGATGTCAAAAGATGGTAAGATTGCATGGACATCTACACCACAACAAAGCCAAGGAAGACTGCCAGCATCCATGGTTATGAAGAGCATTCCAGGTCCAACACGATTTGCTACCTCAAGAGTCCACAACATATACTCAGCTTTTGAATTGTTTTTGCATCCAATTGAGAAGATTGTCCTGGACATGACTAATCTGGAGGGAAGCCGTGTGTTTGGTGAGAAATGGAAACCACTTGATCTTGCTGATTTGAATGCTTACATAGGATTGCTAATCTTATCTGGTGTGTACAAATCAAATGGAGAGGCAACAGAAAGTTTATGGAATGCAGAGTGTGGAAGGCCAATATTTTGGCCAACAATGTCTCTGGAAAGATTCCATGTAATTTCTCGGGTCATTCGTTTTGACAATCGTGAAACCAGAGCTAGTCGGCGTGAGAGAGACAAATTGGCTGCAATTAGGGATGTGTGGGATAAATGGATTGATATTCTACCTCGTCTATACAATCCTGGACAACATGTTACAGTGGATGAATGCCTTGTTCCATTCAGAGGACGCTGCCCTTTTCGCCAGTACATGCCAAAAAAGCCAGCAAAATATGGCATTAAAATTTGGGCAGCTTGTGATGCCAATTCCAGCTATGCATGGAACATGCAAATTTACACAGGCAAGCCATCAGATGGAGCACCTGAGAGAAACCAGGGAATGCGGGTTGTTCTCGAAATGAGTGAAGGGCTGCAAGGTCACTGTATAACCTGTGACAACTTCTTTACATCCTACAAACTTGGTGAAGAGCTACTCAAGCGAAAGCTGACCATGATTGGGACAGTAAAAAAAAACAAGCCTGAGCTTCCCAGAGAGATTCTGGATGTGAAGGAAAGAATGCTGCATTCGTCAAAGTTTGCTTTTTCTGAAACTACAACAGTTGTTTCCTACTGTCCAAAAAAAAAAAAAATGTGCTTGTGATGAGTACAATGCACAGAGATGCATCACTGAGTGCAAGAAATGACCTGAAGCCAGAAATGGTACTGGACTACAATTCCACAAAAGGAGGAGTTGACAATTTGGACAAAGTAACATCAGCATACAGCTGCCAGCGCAAGACTGCCCGTTGGCCTTTGGTGGTCTTCTATAACATCTTGGATGTGTCAGCATATAATGCCTTTATCCTGTGGCGTGAGATCAACCCAAACTGGAATGAGGGCAAGTTGTACAAACGTCGGCTTTTCTTGGATGAGCTTGGAAAAGCACTTATCAAACCTAACATCCAGCGACGCTCCTGCCCACCTCGAGCACCAGCGGCTGCAGCTTTGGCAGCATCAGTTACAGCAGATGAATCCGGACCCTCGGAAGAAGTGAATACAGGTGATGAGAAAAAGCGAAAACGCTGTGAGGTGTGCTCCACTAAACATGACATCAAAACCAGCACCATGTGTGCCAAATGCAGGAAGTTCATATGCAAAAAGCACACGTTTGCTGTGTGCACTAGTGATGAGCGAGTCACCCGAAACTCGGATCATTTAACCCGATCCCTAAAATGACTCGAGAACCATGAGTCCTTAGTGACCATTAACCCGAGTCAGTTGAGTCCTCTCAGATTTTGCATTAAAAATGAGAAATTGTATCAAACACAAAGCTCTTCAAATGTTTACAACAGAATTACAACAAATAACTCTACATAAGCTGCCATAGGTTCTATAACTTGCAACAACGAGTTAATTTACATCACCAAATGTCGACTGGGGGTACCGAGTGAACCAAAAGCTGCTATTCCGGATCATTATTTCTTGCAGCTCCGAGTCCGAGTACAAAGGGATGCGTGCGCGCGACAATGAGTTGGTCGGCGGCTCGGGGATTCACACAGAGAGTGACTCAACTCATGGAGCTTGAATCCTGGGCTAGGAGAAACAAGCCTTGCTCGTGTTGTTAACCCACTGACTCATGTAGGCTAATCTATTGAAATATTTGACTGGCACAATGTTTTGGGTAGAAGCTGCAAATGTTTAACATTTTTAAATACGAGGACTGCTGCAGCAGTGCTGCTGGAAAGATCCGCCACCGACGGACGTACACGGCTCCTCTTGTTGACTGAGTCACTCAGAGTGACGTGAGTGGTTCACTCACAGGACCCGTGCAGGAGCGGGCGAGGGGCTCTGTCTGGGACTCACTCACAAGATTAACCAAAGCCTATCGTGGATCTTTTAAGTCAATCTGAAACAGGACACGTTCCTCTCACGTCCAAGTCAACCAAGCCTGACATCTTCTAAATGTGGTGTTGATATATTTGTCGTTATGAAATGAAACTAAACACACCAAACTTTTACAATTATGTTATTGATAATGTTACCACGGGCATGCATGTTTTTTACGAGTTCCTCAGGTCACATAAGCCCTTTTTTGTGAGCAGAGGAGGCATAAACTCGTAGCTGCACGCGTGATCCGAGTTGCTTGGTTGGCATCAGTATGACTTAGCGATTGGAATTGGGAGATTTTGACCAAGTGACTCAAGTGACTCGAGTGACTCGCACAACCCGGATCATATTAGTGAGTGACTCAGAATAACCCGAATCCTTAAAAAGATCCGGGTTGACCATCACTAGTGTGCACACAATGTCAACAGTAATTTCTTCAATTTGTTCAGTTATCCTACCTAAAAAAAGATGACCTTGTTAAGGGAAAGAAAAGTTTATTGTCATTTAAAAGCAATGTTAAATTGTTCATTGAGAATATTTTAAACATATCTAAAAAAAAAAATTTAATAAAAGATGTTGAGTGCAATTTTTAAATGTTAAAAGTTACAACAGTTATTTCTCAAAATTTCTTAAAACAAACATGTTAAAAAATGGTTGTTAACAACATTTCTGAAAAATTATACTTTTTGATATTATCTCTTGCTAATGTGTGGCAAATACTGACATTAAAATTTTTCTGTTCGTATCTGACTCCTCCTTGTTTTTTATAGTGCAATATTTAGAGAATTGCATTGAATCCAATGCGGGTCAATTTGACCCGCTCCATCAAGATCGTCACAAAAATCGAACACAATACAAGGGTTAATAGCATCCTCTAGAGATTGTATTGAGGACATACTGCACAAATTCTGTAAGAGACGTCCAAGTTGGCGGGTTTTTTGACGTATGTAATCATGCTTTGATTCATCATGACCATGTTTGCTATAAAGAGACTCTGCAAACCGTAGCACGCAAATGTCATTGCGAACAATACCTGAAATCTCGTCGTCATGCATAGACTTAGCATTTTAAGCACGCCATCTTTAGTGCTAGAGCATGCAGATTTTACCAGTGCTGGAAGGCCAAGAACACGTTTTCTGCCATGATGTTTATTGTCCCCTGGCTTGGAGGAGCACCTCTTCATGTGTCTCCACAACTCGGTCCGTAAAACATCCCCTTGCAGTGAATACAGTACTCGTAATTTTTATAGTCACCTTTAGCCTTTCGCTTAACTTTGAGTGAACCAGATCCATTCTTTAGAACCTGATTATTGTGCATGACGTTTCCCCTATTCCTGAGTGTCTCAAGCAATTCCTTCCTAGATTTTGACCTGACAGGGAGACTAAGAGCCTTTGCAATGTCACTGTCCTCCTTTATATGTGTTTTAAAGTGTCGTGCTATTTTAAAAACTGGCTTTTGGCAAACAAAGCAAAAATTTTGCCCTCCACTTGAAATGGCAGTTTTTTCTTCTGAAGTTGATTTTTCTATAGTGTTGACTGGTGTTGTAGGGTAAACAAAGAGTGATGAATTTGCAGAGTCATCGTCTGTATCATCTAATTCAGAGTCTGGAATGTATTCTGGATCTTGTTCCTCATCAGAATCTCCGCTTGAAATGGCAGTTTTGTCTTGTGAAGTTGATTTTTCTGTTGATTTTTCTAGAATCTCCGAATTTTTCATCATAATCTCCGCTTGAAATGGCAGTTTTGTCTTGTGAAGTTGATTTTTCTATAGTGTTGACTGGTGTAGGGTCAGAAAATAGTGATAAATTTGTATAGTCATCATCTGTATCATCTGATTAATAGTCTGGAATGTATTCTGGATCTTGTTCCTCATCAGAATCTCCGCTTGAAATGGCAGTTTTGTCTTGTGAAGTTGATTTTTCTGTTGATTTTTCTATAGTGTTGACTGGTGTTGTAGGGTGAACAAATAGTGATGGATTTGTAGAGTCATCGTCTGTATCATCTGATTCAGAGTCTGGAATGTATTCAGGATCTTGTTCCTCATCAAAATCCTGGCTTGTGTCAGTTTCCTCCTGATTTAAAATACAAGAAAAACAAAACTTATCTATGTGCGTAGTGAAAGTAACATACATAATTCACCTTTGTTGTTAAGCATAGTTCAATTCAATTCAATTCAATTTTATTTATATAGCGCTTTTCACAAAAGTCAATTGTTTCAAAGCAGCTTTACATAAATAGAAGCAGTGAAAAGCACAGAAAACGACAGATAGCACAACAGAATACATGATAGCATGAGCAGTTAAATTTGCTGCGGCTATGACTCAATATTATAATTGCACGTATTACTAAAGCAACGTATAGAAGAGGAAGCTAGGTAAAGCCCAAAAAGGCTGCCTCCCCGGGGTGAAAAACCCCCTAGGAGAAAAAAAAACCCCGGGCTTTTATCCGAGGAAAAATAAGTCCTAGGAGGGAAAAACCCTTGGGAGAACGGAAATGGAGATTTAGCGGAGATTAAGCGGTTCTGCCGGTGATCGTTGGTCAGGTATCAGCTGGGCATAACGTTGAAGGACAGCCAGTAGATCAGAGGTGTGCCGACTTTCACATCTACCGGGACTGGGTCTGTTTGTCTCGTCCTCGGGTCGAGGACGAGACAGGGAGAGAAAAACAAAATCGTATTAGCGTAGCGGCCGTTCATATGTATTGAAGTGTCACACAGTGATGTGGTTTAACTCAGCTTAGTTCCAGACAGACTAAGTATTGCGGCATAATTATGTTATCCACAGTTGAGGATTTAGCAAATTGGGGGCCCAATGCGAGGGTATATATGGTAAATAAGGGTCACCTTCCGATCTTTAAGAGAAAATGAAACCTGACGACCCGTTTGACTAATGCCTAAAGCCCCACTGTCGTCGTTAATGCAGGTTCAGTGGCAAACGGGTCTATATTGTATACCATTTACAGGACCAGGAGAAAACGCCAAAAACATCGCAACCCGACCATACGTGCTAACCCGTTTGACTAAGGCCGGAAGCCCCACTGTCGTCGTTAATGCAGGTTCAGTGGCAAACGGGTCTGTATGGCATACTATTCATAAGACTTACGATAGCGCCAAAATCGCAACCCGACCATACATACCAACCCGTTTGACTAAGGCTTATGGCCCCACTGTCGTCGTTAATGCAGGTTCAGTGGCAAACGGGTCTGTATGGCATACTATTCACAAGACACACGAAAGCGCGAAAAACGCAACCCGACCATACATACCAACCCGTTTGACTAAGGCTGGAGGCCCCACTGTCGTCGTTAATGCAGGTTCAGTGGCAAACGGGTCTGTATGGCATACTATTCACAAGACACACGAAAGCGCGAAAAACGCAACCCGACCATACATACCAACCCGTTTGACTAAGGCTGGAGGCCCCACTGTCGTCGTTAATGCAGGTTCAGTGGCAAACGGGTCTGTATGGCATACTATTCATAAGACTTACGATAGCGCCAAAATCGCAACCCGACCATACGTGCCAACCCGTTTGACTAAGGCTGGAGGCCCCACTGTCGTCGTTAATGCAGGTTCAGTGGCAAACGGGTATGTATGGCATACTATTCACAAGACACACGAATGCGCGAAAAACGCAACCCGACCATACATACCAACCCGTTTGACTAAGGCTGGAGGCCCCACTGTCGTCGTTAATACACACTGTTGATTATAAACGCAGCACTTTGTTCTTAGCGTGTTACTTCATAAATGTTCTGAATGTGTATCTTAGTACTTGTGAAATTTACTAACAATTTCCAAGTAAAAAAAACTAACAAAACCAAAACCAATAATTAAAGGAACAGTATATAGGATTGTGGTCAAAACTGGTACTGCAATCACAAAACTTGTGGCTAAAACTGGTACTGCAATCACACAACTGGTGGCCAATACACAACATGACAACATAAACATCAGTTGAGGGCTGCAACTCCACTTTTTAAATGACAATATCCTGGCCAGACCACTGTTGTGAGTGATATAAGTATTTGAAATGAAAATGATTTCATAATGTCTTAATTTATGTAAATTTCCTACATACTGTTCCTTTAACAATAAATAAACAATGTTCCCCTTGAACTTGGTGAGTTTTATCTTGTTCAAAAGGGAAACAGTTCCAAAAACAGGAATCAAGTGAATCCTTTAATATAAAGCACAATAAGGTGAATCCCTTTAAACTCAAATAAGGCCAGATGCTGACTGACTGTGACTTGAATGCCAGTTCACCCAAAAATAATTTTTAGCATAGTTCACTCAAAAATAAAAATTCCATCATCGTTACTGACTCTCAAGATGACTTGGGATACTTTTCATAAGATCAATGTAAATCAAACCAGCTATCAGGCTAACTGAAATTAACCCCCAGGGGTCCAAAAATGCGGGGACGCATTTTGACGTGTTTTCTCCTTATCATAGCAGAATCAACCTAAAATACTCCATCATTAATAATCAAATACTTACGTGTTTGACATCATTTGAAACTCTGAAGGGTCCTCTTTAATTAGTGTACATTCACAATAACAAGAGATCTTTGTGTTTTTGTCAAATAAAGAAAATAAACAGGGTGCGCATTTAGACATTTCTGTCTCCGCCAGCTGTCTCTCAATCACGTTACAAAAATTAGTTGAAACTCCACGAATACTCGTCACACAAACATGATACACATATCCAAAGAAAGCCTGAAATGTCTACTTTTAAAATAATCAAAAACAAATATTTCCTGTTTATATAATCTGCATTGAAGTAAAGAGAGTACCGTTTTTCCTGGCTGAGCTCATTATCTCTAATGCGGTCACGCCCACAGGCTGTTGACATGGTAATGAAGAGACGAGCAGTTCCAACAATAATAAACAAAGCGTAAAGTTTTATCAGATTTAAAGACTTTACCGCATGTTTGGATTATAAACTTTATACACACACGTGAGGAATATCTTCATTTACGTCTGGACATTGAGGAAGAGAAGCGTTTATCTTTAACGTTACCTAAGAAGAAGAACAATAAAAGACGCAATGGAGCAGAATATATTCCTGAAGAAACTGTAAGTCACTTGTCTTCATTTATATTTGCTATCATGTAATATGTTATGGCTTGTGCAGTTCAGCCTACATAAGCAACCTCAGCAGACTGCACGCTTCGGATTGAAAAACTTTCGCATGGTTTAACTCTTTCCCCGCCATTGACGAGATATCTCGTCAATTAAGAGAAAACGCTTCCCCGCCAATGACGAGATTTTCCGTCTTTCCGCAATACCGCTATTATCCACCAGGTGGCGCCCTTCCGCAACTTTTTAAAACCGGAAGTATTGCCCTATGGCAAGCTGCTGCATGTCCGTGTCTGTTTTAAAGATCGCTCTGAATGGGATCTCTATGAAAAGTCCGTCATAAAAATGGAATTATCTCTGCTTTTTGCTCAAAATATGGTGTTTTTGCAAAAACCTACCCATATTCAAAAGCTGATTGCAAAAGAACCACTAAAGGTAGGATGAAACGTTTTTTTTTGTTTGAAAGCAGTGGGTCGGTTCTTTCATTTGGTATATTGTATTTTTATATATTTAAAGAAGAACATTTTCTGGAAGGCATTAAACTTTGGTGAAAATCATGAAAAACGTTGGCACTGGCTGGCAACTTTTTTTAAAAACGCTGGCGGTGAAAGAGTTAAAAACGAGTACGCGTGATTTCACGTAATGGCGGATTTCACTGTTACATGCTGTACAGTGTTAGACACAGTTATTCACTTTCGTATCCTTCATGGCAACTTTGAGTAATGCTGCACTGCTGTATCTTTTAAGTGTGTGCTGTAATATGATTTCATGTTTACATGCTTATTTACAAACGAGTTCGCGTGATCACGTAATGGTGGATTTCATTGTTAGATGCTGTACAGTGTTAGACACAGTTATTCACTTTCGTATCCTTCATGGCAACTTTGAGTAATGCTGCACTTCGGGATCTGCTGTAATATGATATTGTTTACATGCAACGCATTTCATACATTGCGCTTTACACGCGACGCCGTTTTATTATGAGCTCCGCGTTGTTTACACGGAGAGCTCGCGCACATTGACGCCATATGCGATGTGTTTTTAAAGTTCATACTCGCTTACAGAAACGCGTTTAAAACAGAAGCTAGACGATAAGGGGAAGGGCATCTGAAAACAGCTTTTTATATAACTAATCATTGCAGATGTTTATCTGAGATACTAATTTAGTTTATGTACATGATAGTTTATTTGAATCTAGTGCTATCATTTACCCATCAGTTATGTATGTAAGGGTATTTTTGTAGACAATTTATGCTAACAGCTGTTTATGCTCTGCATCCCTCTCATCAGTACAAAACTATGAAGTGGAAAAACATATTCACACTTTTTGGACATAAAGTTATATGGTAACATGAGCCACATGAAGTTTACAGCTCTGTTGTTTATCAGTTTTTTATACAACCCAGACAGCACACGTACGTCTGCCCGACGTCGGCTCAAGAGCGTACGTCGGCCTCCTTATCTGAAACATCTAATAAGTATCGGCCAGGCATCGGCCAAATCTTCATTCAAGTCAACGGTATTTCCCGCTCATCAAGCTTGTCTGTTACGTCGGCTTTGGGTCGGATAACTATACCGGAGGCCGATGCCGCGCTTCTCTCTGTTGGTGCGTGCCCAGTTACTCCTCCCTTTGCAACCCACCAGAGCAAAGGCGACATCATGGGTGTATCAAGTATGTACAAGAACTAAGTAAATGATAATAAGTGAAGAAAAATGGAATCCGTTAAGTAAATGTAAATGTTTTAATATAATATACAAATAAAAATAAATAAAATAGCAGCGCTTTCTTTGCTTTTAATGACACACTGCTGCTAAGTTCCATTATTCCGAAGCAGGAGGGGGCAGTAATGTACATACGCTGGTTGCCAGCCGCCGTTAATACTCAAGTAAGTTAGAGAAAAGGCAACTCGGAAAAGTTAGGAAAAATAAGGGATTATTGGCTTGTTTTACACGTATCATTGTTTTGTGTTCCCCTCCTTCGTAAAAAAACAGACAATTCCACGTCATCTCGAACACGCAAAACCCCGGTATGAAGCATTGTCATGAGCATGCCAAACCAACAGATGGCGATATATTCCTTAACCCAGAGAAGCCACTCCAGTCTCGTCTTGCCAAGAACAAGGAAAAAGTGCGGGAGCTGACTTCGCAGACGTACGTGGTTCGGGTAAGTTTTCCACAAAAATCTTATATTAAAAGTCTTAAAAGTTAGTATAAGGCACTCCGTCTACTACAGCACAGCAAATAAAGTCATAGTAACGTTTGTAGTACAGTATTGTGTTTTTGTTGCTATATAAACGATGAACTTAATATAGGCAGATGGCCATTGCTTTTCTGAACAGCAGTTGGAAGTATTCTGAGGTAATTTAAATTTTAGGAAAAATATGAGGATGATTATCGATGATTATATAATTGAGTTCAATAACATAGTAATTTTGGTTGTTTCATTTCATTATGAGTGTTTGTTTGATGTTTAAATGATCAACATAATATTATGGTTATTTGTTCTGTCCTGTTTGTTAGAAAAGCTTTTGCAAATATCTTGTCTGAGGTAAATTGTCATTTTAAACACATTTAGTGAGTGTGAATAATATGATTTTTGTCTCTATATATATTTATGATGCTCTGGCAGTTTTAGTTACTGTATAAAGTTTATTATCTGTATGATAGTTTGAGTGCTTACAATGGCAGCAAATTTAAAAACAAACAAACAAGAGATGTTTACATTGACATTATGCAAGTTAGTTCAGATTCTTTGACAACCATTTTGTTATGCACAGTGCAATCTGATTTACGTTATTGTATATCAGATGTATGAAATGTACAGGGATTTAATGAACATGTGTTTCATATCATAGTCATTTGCCATACTGTGGATTTTAAACACATCAAGGGCTGGAAATGACTTAATACATTTCTTGCCTTTTTCCTTAGCTAATATTTCCCTCATATATGTTTCCTCTCTTCTTGTGTGTTAACAGGTCATTGGCACTGCTGTGTAAGTATTTCACTGACAGACACCTCAAGGCATTTTAGTGGGTGTAACTGGACATCATTTATGTAAATCTGTAATATTCAATTGTTATGTTTTATGTCTTTGCAAAACCGATCACAACATCATTTGCTGTAAGTTGTTTTTAACCAGCTGTAACAGACATTTTTATTATTTGACTTTAACCCTAAGTGTTTTTGATCTTAACCATACTGTCATATTAATTTTATCGGAGATAGGACATAGAGGTACTAAGCCATCTGTTTCTCTGTGCAGAGCATGTACATCTAGGATGCGATCTATCCAGATGTGATTCTCTCCAATGCCAGCAAAGCGACAGTGGAAGACACGAGCTAGCACTTCTCCCTCCACATTGCCTCAGGCTTTTGAGATACCCACTTATAACTGCTTCTCCCCCCTATGTTGGGATCACCGGGGCCTCCATCGCCAGGCATGTACACGCTACATCAGGTGTAGGTAAGACGCACACTCACTGCTTCCCTGGTGCTTGTGTTCTCAATGTTTCTGTGCAGGTGCCTGGGATAATGAAGACAATTTGGGTTGTCATCCCAGCTAACAAAAAAAGGTCCCCTGGACGTCCCCTAAATGTCCTCTGCGAACGTCCCCTGGACGTTATCGTGTAGGGTCCCCTGTTACGTCGAGCGGACGTCCGCGAAGACGTCCTCCGGACTTTCACAAGGACGTTTGCAGGACGGTCAGCGGACTTTCGGGACTTTTAGGGGACGTTCGCCTAAAGTCCTCAGCACATCGTTTTATTTCATTACAACCAATGAAATCAGACACGCTAAACATTGTTTACCACAAAGTTCTTTTATTTTAATTGAACAGTTGTAATTTTCCTGTGCTCCTGTGCTCCCGTACGCGTCAGTCAAACGCGCTTCAGCTCCGTGTGTGTGCGTGTCTCTGGCTGTCTGCTGGACTCCCATGTCAAATATTTCCGTTGTCTTCTAACCTAAAACAACGATATGAACACATTTAAAAGATAAGTAGTTATTATTTATTGGGGTGGTTTCCCAGACAAGGATTAGCGTAAACCAGGACTGTGCCTCAGTTTAATTACGAAATATAACTAGTTTTAACAAACATGCCTTACTAAAAACATTACTTGTGTGCATTATGATGTTAAACAAAGGGCACTGATGTATTTAAGATTTCCCTGTCTGGGAAACCGCCCCGATATGTTTAAAATGTCTTGCAAAATATCTGTAGCAAACATTTAAAAGATAAGGGAGACAGAATTCTGTGCTAAAACTAGAAAGCATGCACAACTCACTTTTACCTAGTATTTCATGCTTATGGCATTATTGTTGCTGTTACAGTTCACTCAAAGTAAAGGTGGGTAAATGTGGACATACAGTACTGTGCAAAAGTCCCTCTAAAACAATCCTGCTACACCAGCCTGACCAGCGGAAACCATACTGGGAGAATTCATATTCATATTGATTTGCATTTACACATAAAATGGGTAACAAACATTACTGTGCAAAAGTCTAAGGCCACCATCATTAGCTTTGTTGTTTTAGCAAAGTTTTAATGTCCATCCATATTTATTTTTCACTCTTTTTTTAAGATACAAACAGAAAATACAGGAAAAATTTACACACAATTAAAAACAAAACAATTTTCTGAAGTAAATGTCTTTTTCAGGCATCAGTCAGTATTTAGTGTGACCTCTCTTGGCACGAAACACATCTTCAGGACTTCATTCTCCTCAAAAAAGCCTTACCGGTAAGTCATTTGATGATTAGAATTAGAATTTCATTTTATTTAGGTTTAAGAGATCCTGCAGTTGCCTGCTATTGCTCAAGTTTATGGGGAGTTTACCCTAAATACTTGACACCTCAGCTTATACTTTATACTGTTTTTAATACCACATACACATTTCCTGTATTTGCTGGTTGTATTCTAATAAAGACACTGAGAAATAATTATATATGATCACTACACAATTGCAAAAACAACTAATCTAATGGTAGCATGCTTCTACCCTGACCAGCTACAAAATGAACATACACATCTCAGAGAGAGCATAGGTCACACAGAGTATAAAAATAGTTTACTATGACATAAAATAATGTAAGTTGTCTTATACATTGATCTTTGATATTATTGTAGGTTTTTGTGTTATAGGCATCTAGAAGTATACTATGTAGAGTATATGATACTATATGTATCCAAAGCATCAAACATTATTTTTGTTTTAAAAATAGACTATTAATTGCTATTAATGTTTATGTGCTATTAACATTTACAATGTACATTCTTATTTACAACATTACAATTTACATACAATATATATACAAAAATAATTTTGAAATGTTTGGGATTCACACAGACTCACTATAATTCATTGTTAGTTGCAAGTGTGAAACTGAGCTGCTGAAATTCGCCCTGTGTAGCTGTAGCATCCTCCTATTTCCCATCTCCCAAACTGCCTCCCCTTTGAAGAAACAGATAACGAATCTACAAACAAAAACAATCCGTAATAAACATGGGTAAAACGTCAGCAGTGACTAGTAATGTTGCATGTGTTATGGCACATACCATCTTTTGAAAGTCAGCTTGGTTTGCTCATTGTCTGCTGCATTTTTCCAACCACTGCTGTGGTGTTGTCCTGTATTTGGTCTACTTTCAGAATGATTCTCCACTCCAGGATTTCTTTCAAGAATGAGTTTTGAAACATTAATAACATTACTAACTACACCAGTAAAATAAATGAACAATAAGTCTGTGTGGAAGAAAATGCCTATCAATATCAATAATTTAAGATAAAAAATAACAAAATACTGTACCTTGATTCATTATTGGAAGAAATTGACTGATGTGCTGCATTTGTGATAAAAAACAATTAATTAGATTTAAAAATTAATGATGTAAGTATTGTAGTAACTGTTGTAAAATGTTGAATGCTCTATCATTTGTAAGTCACTCAAGGCATATGCTAAAATTTAAATTAATAAATATAAATCAAGTAATCATCATTATACTACAAATACTGTACATGGCATTAAAATGTCCTCACAATAAGGTGCCTCAGGCAACATCAAAACATCTTTTTGCTTTTTCTTACTGGTTGCTCCTCATCTATAAAAGAATGATAATATGAAAGTAAATCATAGTGTCCTTATGGTTTCACCTGGCTTCTCAGCTGAAAAACTACTAATTGCTGTTAATAATGATTCATTTTCTTCACTTTCAAACTGGAAATCTTATCCTCAGGTCTAGAAACAACAAGACAAAAAAGTAGTATTTGATATTATTAAGAAACTTACACAATGATTCCCACTGTTTAAAATCATGTAACAATGAATGCAGTGACAATGATATCACCTTCAATAATGATTTCACTTTCAGATAATTTACTGTCCTACTGAACTGTGAATAAATGTGCATTTAAAGAAAATAATAGACGACATGCATTTGTTTTGATCATTACAACTCTTGGTCAATATACATTACTGTGCAATAATAGTCTTGGGACACTATCACCAGCTTTGTTGTTTTAGCAAAGTTTTAATGTCCATCCATATTTATTTTTCACTCTTTTTATTAAGATACCAACTGTAAATACAGGAAAAATGTACACAAAATTAAAAACAAATCCATTTTCAGAACTAAATGTCTTCTTCAGACATCAGTCAGTATTTAGTGTGACCTCTCTTGGCACTAAACACATCTTGAGCTTTTTTGAGGAGACTGAAGTCCTGAAGTCATTCGATTAGAATTAGAAATTAGGCTTTAATTTCATTTAGGTTTAAGAGATCCTGCAGTTGCCTGCTATTGCTCAAGTGGAAGGAGAGTTTACCCTAAACACTTGACACCTCAGCTTATACGTTTACCGGTATATTGTTTTTAATACTACATACACATTTCCTGTATTTTCTGGTTGTATCCTAATAAAGAAACTGAGAAATAATGATATATGATCACTATACAATTGCAAAAATAACAAATATAATGGTAGCATGGTGGCCTAAGACATTTGCACAGTACCTCACATAAACATTGTATATTTGGATTGCCAGTATTTGTTAAGGTTAAAAAGAAGTTTGGTATTACTTTGCATACTTTACCTGTGTGAGAAAATGGGCTACTCTGACTGCTTATATTGTCCACAGCTGTTTGTCCAGAATGGCACATTATTTATTTTGGTCTCAATACCCTTCAGATGGAAACAAACATGTTTGATTATTTTTTATATGTAGCTGACCTTCATGTTTATCATTTTTATTTTATAAAACATTAACCAAATCTTACCACATTCTTTCACTCTAACCACAAGGATGGTGCTACCTCAGCCTTATTTTGTTCTGTAAAATGGAGCAAAACAGCACAGGATACCTGTAAATAAAGTCCATATAAATCTGTAAGTTCAGCTTGCAGTACACAAAGGCAATGTACACAGTTAGCCATCTCAAACCTTGTGCTGAAATTGTTTTCCAGTGTTTTTCCCTTTTTCCTGGAAACATGTACGTTGTTTAATCTTAGTTTTTCTCAAACCAGTATCAATATTACAGAATAAGATAAGCTGATCTGCTGAACTTACCTTTTTGGAGGACATGTTTAGATGTTTAAAGGCTGAGAAAACAAAATAAAGAAAGTTAATATATATACACACACATCAAAATATATTAAATGTTAAAATGTTACCCAGATGTACCCCCAACCCTCCCAGAGCTTTTATGTATTATTATAAGAGATTTGATTCAATTTAAGATTTTTATTTAATAGGCTTTATGCCCAGCTGCACTACTTCCTGAACTTCAGCCAGCCCATTGTTTCCTGTCTGCCATTATTGGACAAACTGATAAATCCAGGTCTGTCTGATTATTGTTGTTGTGACTACTGAGGTCAGGCACACCTGGATTAATCAGTTTGCCCAATAATGGCAGACAGGAAACAAGGAGCTGGCTGAAGTTCAGGAAGTAGTGCAGCTGGGTATAAAGCCTATTGCTACCATTAAAAAGGTTTAACCATATACCACCAAATAAAGGTTTAAAAATAAAGTCTAAACAATATATTTATAGGCTACATACATTCAGGCTGGTCCATTATGCTACACATTTTAAAAATAATTGAACCACATCTACAAACTTATTTTGGTGATTTAGCCCACAAGTTACTTAAACTGGCATGCCCATTGTTTTTACAATGAATTAAATGGCTTTTTTACTGCGTTTGCCACAGTATTCAATCCTACACGTTATTTTACTACAGTACAGTAGGCGGCGGTATACTGTACTGTGCAGTTTGTGTCCGCATCGTCATACACGCCAGTATTGCTGGAAGACTGTGCAGGAACAGAACCCCCTGGAAAGGTAATGTAGGAGTTTTAATTTAAACCTTAAAATGTGGGTTATCATCACGACAGTTACTTTTTGCTTTGCCATTATTGAAGAATCAATTCGGCAGAATCTCGCGCACGCTCAACTTGTAGGCCGTTTCTCAAACGGAAGGCTACATCCTCCGGAGGTCGAATATGCAGGCTGGATACGTCATCAAGCCTGGTTTATTTCAGTTAAATAAACATTACATTCGCAAGTCATAAGCATATTGCAACAATTTACGATTAACTGAGAATAATAGTTAACTTTATAATTGTTAATATTCTTAAATATGACAGTCTTGATGACGTAACAGGGATACAGCCTACAAATGCTACTTCCAGTGGTTAGCCTTCGGATTGAGGCGCAGTTACTTATATTAATACTACTTTAAAACCATATACATTTACTCTAACACTTAAACAAAGTAAGCGCGTAACTTAAATATGGCTACAAACCTTGAATGAGTTATCAAACTGCGCTCTTGAACCAATATAAATACTGTATATGGTAACGATGATAACGAAATCTTACTCTGTAACGAAAACTTGACGAAATTACTTACTTATCTAACAATTAACTACAAAATAAACGGGATGTGTATAAAAAATGACGAAATTTAAAGGAGCTTTTGCTTATTCCCTTCACCGAGACCGTTGTGTCAGTTGAAGTTTGACGTGTGATGCCTCGTGCCAGATAATTCAAAATGTTCTCGCACGCAGTCAGGAGGCTTCTTTGACTTCATTCGGCGCCGCAAGACTGACAGCGGGATGACGTCAGAGTACCGCGAGAAGGATTCAAGAAATCAAATTTCGTCTCGCTCTCGCGATACTTTGACGTCATCTGGCTGTCATCTTTCCTTTTACAACACAAGTTGTTTCTATATATTAGACACAACAATGGAATTAATAAAATCAGTGATTTTTTTTGTTTGTCTTAATCTTAATTGCTGTGTGTTGTACAACTTGACAATTCATAAAAGTATAACAAGTATTTGTTTGTTTTTTGTAGATGAGTTCCTTATTAAAGAAAGGCTTGATGCTGTTTACTCCACACTCTTAGGCTGACTTTGTATTATTTGTCTGTGAAGACAGTTCACAGTTTCTGAATCCCATCAAGAATGAAGACCTGCAGGCCACCATATTGAGATGTGAGTCAAAATATATACTTTTATAACCATATATGACATTTCAATGTAGTGACATTTAAGTTTTCCTGGCTAAAATAATTGAATTTGGTAATATTTGTTAATAAGATTATTAATGAGTTATATTTGTATAATTAACTTGTATAGCAAGTTATATAGTTATATTTGTTGGAACAAATAAGGATATTGTTAATAACAAGCTAAGATCTTGAGTTTTTTGGCTATGGTTTTAAAAGATGTTTAAGAAGGGGAAAGAAAGAATAGGTAGTTTAATTTCATTTACATGCATAGTTCAGGGGGAAATTGTTCATAGAAAGCATTCAAACACAACCTAACATCTGATGCTTTTTACTGTCTCATGCTTTTCTGTGTTCCAGGGTCCGATGTCATGATATGGCGCTTTTCCAATGTAGGGTACAACTTGGCTCGGCACGATGCAGCTCAGCTCGCTTTCGTTGCTTTTCCAGTACAGTTTAGTGTCGCTTCAGAGTGGGTGAGATTATAGGCAGGGGTGCACATAACTGGTGCGTATGCTCAAATAGAAACAATTCTAGTGTACCAACGTTGCTGGAATTTTGTTACATAGTTAGCTAATTTACTTTGACATAAGAGATTTCTCCGTGCATCAGTGGTAAGATAATTAATGTGTGTTGTTAGCAGTGATCCGCATCTCAATGCTTCAGACAGCTTGCTAGTACAAGTATACATTTATATGAGTTAGGCTAGTAGTTATTTATAAAGATTAGATAAGTAAAAAACAATAACCAGGGTTATTTTATGTACATCATTGTCTACCATGTTTAAACAAAAGCGATATGGCGAAGAGAGTAGTCAGGAGAAAAGTGATGATGTCAGCATGTAGGATGTCTGTGCTATGAATAGTGTGAGTACCAAGTAACATCTCCAGGTACTTCTTTGAGAACCAGGACAAAAAAAGTTATGTGCACCCCTGATTATAGCCTTATTGTTAAAGTTGCGTCCTCTCTACTGCCGTAACATCATCGTAAATGTGATACAAACACACACACACACACAACATGGAGCAACAGAGCATATTAATGGAATGCAGCCACAAAATCAAAATTGACAGCCACAAGTAGATTTTCCACTACCTCTCTCACATGACAGGTTCTATACAAACACCCGTGTCATCAGTACCTGTACTCCCCTGACAGAACATTTACGCCTATACTTTTGGTGCGTTTTGAATGCGAAGCCATGCGCAAAGTTACAAAACTGCCATCCAGACATGGGCGCGGTGGTGTGCTCTGCATTTTTGTAACTTTGCACATGGCTTCGCATCCGAAACCCATTACCCCTTCCCCAAAAGTGAGCTGTGCTGAACTGGGTCATACTATGCAATGGAAAAGCACAAAAAGTGTCCTACTTCCTGGCTTGAATGATTTAGGTAAGCAAATTTATCTGATACACCAAAACCTAAAACGTTTTAATTCTTTCTTGCAGTGTTAACACGGCATTTTGATCTTGATATTTATTCACATTTAATGAGATATGGAGATTTTTATCTTTTACAGATGAAGACATACATTTAAGTGAGCCGTTTTTATGTCCATACACTGCGGGCCAGCATACATGAAAGTCACCATCATGTTTCTACAGTAGCCCTAAATGGACAAACTGTTCTACAGAGCGTGTTTCGTCCATACGTTGTCTCAAGGGCTCAATATAGCAAACATACATGTAGACCGCTGATAGGCAGTATCCACGCATGTAACCACAGAAGCAGCTTGGTCAGTTTAACTCACAAATGAAGAAACAGCCGATTGTTGCGTATGTTTTGAGAAGACCAGCAGCAGTGGCGGCCGGTGACTTCTTTTTTTGAGGGCGCTCGATGCAAAGTTCATCACAACATGTATGTAGCTTGTCATGTGTGGTTCCTTTTTTCAAAATATGTGTTCTGCGCTATGAGAGATCCTGTAAGTGCCTGCTGCAGATGCGTCTAAAGGGTTTATGATAAAAGAGACGCTCGCTTTTGCCAGATACTCGCATAATCCCATGTGTAATCAGAGTTTAGTGTTAAGGGAGTGTCTTGTGTGTATTTTGTGAACGTGAGCGTCTCTTTTATCATAAACGGTTTTGACGCATGTGCAGCAGGCACTTATTTTGACAAAATATGTGATGCACATAGGATCTCTCGACACGCAGGACACATATTTTGGAAAAGGGGACCACACACATGATACTCCGAACACTTATTTTGAATTAGCGCCCCTCGAATGAGGAGTCACGAGCGCCACTGACCAGCAGTGATCGAAGTAAATAAACAGCGACTCGTTGCAGCAGTTTGAGTTAAGTCATTCCTCAACTTGGCCTATTTTTGTTCTCACCGTCGCAAATGGAAATGGCTATGACGCAGTTTTTTACCTGATGGGAGGGGTTCTAGTGAACCAATAACAGCGCTTGTGGTCCACGTAGAACTGACACGCTGTTAAAAATCAGGCTACGCTCAGGCTATGGATAAGCTACGGTGTAGACCTTACGCACAACTATAACATGGGCTTCAGAGTGACAATGACATTTTTGTCCTGTGGCAGCTACCATAGAATCACATTGCGCTTCGAAATTTAGGTTGATTGCTATTCGCAATTTCACTGCTAGATGCCACAACAAAATATAATACACCTGTAACAGATATAACTTTGAAATATGGTTTACCAAATGCTGAAATTAACATGAACTAAGATTAATAAATATTGTAGAAGTATTGTTTATTGTTAGTTCATGGTGGCAAATGCTAACAAATACAAGCTTATTGTAAAGTGTTATCTTTGCAATTTAATACTAAACTTAAAAATGTGTAATTGCAGAGGGGTTGAAGGTTAAAATGTTTTGAGCTCATTTGTTGACAGTAAACAATATAATAATATTGGGCTTGTTTTTGAAGCTGCGGTTGCTTTTTTGTCTCACGAGAGCTGGCAACACTAAAGACATTTTAGTAAGAAACCGTATAGAAAAAAGAAAAATAATAGAAAAAAAGGAAAATTATGAAATTACAAAGTACACCTTATTTTGCTGTCTAATCAACACTTTCTGACAGTTTAAATGATGGGTGTAGAATTTGAGATATAGTTCAAGTTTATATGAGGATGTATGTCTTACCTGTATCTTTTTTCAATTGTTCTTTTCCAGAATTTTCAGCGTTGGACTTGTGTTCCGCGTGTTTGGCCTCTTTAGCACTTGCTGTTTGAAAGTCATTGCTTGCAACAGATTGAGTGAATGTCATTCTGCATTTCTGTTTGCATTGCTTTGCTTGCATTTGAATCCTTTGCAATAATAAAAGTTTTACATTTGAGCTGTAGTTGTAGATTCAAGTTTGTTTTTCCTTGATATAATGTATTTGTATAGATTTTTGCTGTGTGACAATTATATATCATGCAGTGCTTCATATATGAGAAAGACAACGCTTGAACCACACAACACCGTATCATATTAATCAGAATAAACAAGTACTTGCACTTCATTTATATTTAATTGGGTGATGTGTAACTTCACAATGGTGGATTCTTTAACTATTACATGAATATGTGCATTGTGATTTCGATTTATTGACAATAGTTATGTCTTAGGAATAGTATGGAAAATCATTAACTAAAAAAGACATGGTGCCAGATCTTTTTATTCACGTTAAATGTAAAATTATTGTAAAATTGTAAGTTGCTTTAATGGGATCTATGTAATAAAATCAGTAAAGGGTTGATATAAAGGCCATGTTTTAGCATACTAGTTTAAAAATTAAGAAAAAAATAATAATAATTATAAAATAATATTAGATACTATAAACTACGATTTTCATTAGTAAAGTAATAGCAAAAACAGCATTTTTACTTTGATGTCTGCATGAAAGGGTAACCCTGCCTTATGGTTAAATGTGTAGTATGGGTTTATATTAAAACTGAGTGGTTTCACGTCCCCGGAAGGTCCGCCTGTGAACGTTGTCTAGCGGACCATATGCTAACGTCCTCGGAAGGTCCGCCAGCGAACGTTATTTAGCGGACCATATGCGGACGTCCCCGGAAGGTCCGCCAGCGAACGTTATTTAGCGGACCATATGCGGACGTCCCCGGAAGGTCCGCCAGCGAACGTTATTTAGCGGATCATATGCGGACGTCCCCGGAAGGTCCGCCAGCGAACGTTACAATGCGGACCTTATGCGGACCTAAGAGGACGTTCGCAACGTCCGGAGGACGTCCCCTGTTTGCTGGGATGTTACACACCAGGTGAACAACATCAGAGTGCGGCAGTCAGAGATTCTAAAGAAGGACTCAATATGTTTAGTCAAGACAGTACGCTGTACATCTCTTACGACGAGGATATTTGTTTCAGGACTGCTTTCCCGATACTGACAAGGACATTTAAGGTTCAATGGACAACTTGCTTTCAATGAATGGTTAATGTCTGTAGCCCTTTTCACACACATATTATGGAAAAATACAGAGAACACATCCGGGAGTTGTTCGGGATTATTTGATATTGGTTAATTCACGCTGCCAATAGTTTTCTGGATTTGTTTGTGCTTTCACACACATGCCATAAAGACATGACATATTTAAAGTCTTGCACTTGGTAGGTTTTTTTGTAGCATCTGTAGTTTGCTTATCCGTGATTTCTCTCTCGAGAAACCACACGTGTATTTTTTTGTTTATGATAAGATCATAAAGGAGTGCGTTACACCAGTGCTTCCCAATCCTGGTCCTTGATTCATTAGTTAACAGTAGTTAATGTATTAACCAACTTGAACAAACCATGAGCAATACATTTGTTACATCATTTATTCATCTTTGTTAATGTTAGTTAATAAAAATGTAAGCTTTAATTGTTTGTTCATGTTAGTTCAGAGTGCATTAACTAATGTTAACAAGATTTTAATAAAGTATTAGTAATTGTTGAAATTAATATTAACAAAGATGAATAAATGCTGTATAAGTGCAGCTCATTATCAGTTCATGTTAACCAATGTAGCTAACTAATATTAACCAATGAACCCCACTGTAAGTTGTTACCATATATTTATATCACAAAATTAGGCTATATATTTTTCAGCATGGCACATTCAAGTACACAATGACACTAGACTAAAATTAAATGGGTTTAAATTTAATTTAATGTAGATTTATAGACTAAAATCTCATGGCATTTAGATGAATAAAATTAGACAAAAAACTAAATCAATTCAGATGACAAAAATATGACTAAAACTAAATAAAATTTTAGTCAAAAGAAGACTATGACTATGTTTAATATGTGTTTGTTCTGCCAGGTCAAAATTTTGAGGTGTTTGATTTCTTTTCTATATTAGGAAATAAAACCTCATAAATAAACTTTCTTAGTTTTCACTGCCCAGACCTACAATGTCTCTTTGTGTTGAGGACTAGTGCATCTTTGAGCCAACATTCAGTACGAGTAAAAATACTTGAGTACTTTTAAATTGGGTTACTTTAATACTTTTACTCAAGTCGTATTTAAATTGGTGACTTGTAACTTGTAGTGGAGTAATTTTTACAGTAAGGAATTTGTACTTTTACTCAAGTATGGCTTTCAGCTACTCTTTACACCTCTGCTGTACTGATATATAGCCTACTATACAAATAATGTAAGTTGAATTTACTCTTTTGAAACACATTATACTAAGCACTATACTTTAACATTTTTTTAACATTTTTTAACTTTTTTAACATTTGTGCATAATATATTATTTTTTGCCTTTTTCATTCATTAGATTTTCAGTAGTCCGTGTCAAATTTTATTTCAAGGTAAGATAGCTTTACATGTCTTTCATTGTGCTTTAGTGATCACACAGGCCCTGTTTATGTTCTTAACCGGCATGAGTTTTTTTATTGTGATATACACAAAACAAGATATTTTGATAAATGATTTTAAGTACACAGCTGCTCATTTACTTCAATAAAATCTCTTTTTCCTATTATGGAAGTCAATGGGTACCATCAACTGTATGATTGACATCATTTATCAGATTAAAGAATTTTTGGCAAGTTTATAACAACATGAAGGTGAGTAAATGATACAATTATAATTTTTACATAAACTTTTAGCTTTGAAGGATTATTTACTCAACCCCATGTCATCCAAGATGTTTGTCTTTCTTTCTTTAGCCAAACACAATCACAGTTATATTAAATACTGTCCTGGCCAGTGGCGGCTTGTGACTGCTCTTCTGAGGGGTGCGAATTCAAAATAAGTGTTCCGAGTGTCATGTGTGTTGCTCATGTTTTCAAAAATATGTGTTTGTTGCGTCATGTAAACCATGTGCATCACGTGTCTTGTCAAAAGAAGTGCCTGCTGCACACAAAACGGTTTATGATAAAAGAGATGCTCACGTTCACAAAATACACGCAACACATTCACTTAACATTAAACTCTGATTACACATGAGATAATGCAGGTATCTTTTATCATAAACCCTTCAGACGTGTGTGCAGCAGGCACTTATTTTGACATGACATGTGATTCACATAGGTTTATGCGATACGCCTAACACACATTTTAAAATGACGAACCACACACATGACGGGCTACATACATGTTGGGATGAGCTTCACATTGCATTGTGCGCCCTCGAAAAATAAGTCATTGTCCGCCACTGGTCTTGGTTCTTCAATGCTTAACTCTTTCACCGCCAGCGTTTTTAAAAAAAGTTGCCAGCCAGCGCCAGCGTTTTTCATGATTTTCACCAAAGTTTAATGCCTTCCAGAAAATGTTCTTCTTTAAATATATAAACATACAATATACCAAATGAAAGAACAGACCCTCTGCTTTCAAACAAAAAAAAACGTTTCATCCTACCTTTAGTGGTTCTTTTGCAATCAGCTTTTGAATATGGGTAGGTTTTTGCAAAAACACCATATTTTGAGCAAAAAGCAGACATAATTCCATTTTTATGACGGACTTTTCATAGAGATCCCATTCAGCGCGATCTTTCAAACAGACACGGACATGCAGCAGCTTGCCATAGGGCAATACTTCGTCATTGGCGGGGAAGCGTTTTCTCTTAATTGACGAGATATCTCGTCAATGGCGGGGAAAGAGTTAATAATGGCATTGACTGGGCATCAATGTTTTGAAGTTCCAAAAGTGCATCCATTCATCATTAAAGTGATTCATATATAACCCAGTGGGTCTTCTGATGCAAAATGATAGGCTTGTGAGAAAAACTTTATATTTTAAGCTTTAAGCGAGTTACGATGCATATGTAATGTAAACAGACTACAACAACTCAATCGAATTGTTTCTCACGTGTCTCTGCTGCGTTTCATCACAATTCATATTACGACTAGTCATGAGATGCATAACATCCAATGCGATAACACGTGCTGCCACATTTAAATTGTCTTTTTAACTTTGTAAATGTCTTGTCTCTATTACAAAAAGCTATTAATATGAATAGTTTTTCTCACAAACGTATTGTTTCGCTTCGGAAGACATTTATTAATCCACTGGGTTATATATGGATTACTTTAATGATGGATGGATATATACTTTTAAGCATTGAAAAACATTGATCCCAGTCAATGCCATTATAAAGCAAAACTATAAATACAATATATAAATGTAAAGAACCAGGAAATTATTTAATATAACTCTGATTGTGTTCTGTTAAAAAAGTAATAGATAACTTCTTGGATGACATGATGGTAAATAATCAGTCAATTTTCATTTTGGTGGGAGGAGTAATCCTTTAACTCATTCGAGTCATCAGACAGTCATCTTGTTGCATTGACTGAATTCATTTACAGATCAAAATCCCTGGTGGTAAATCAACACTGCTCAGTCTTATCTATTTAAGTACACTGACGATCCTGAAGGTGTGTTTAACATTAATAAAATAATAAAGTAATGCATAAAGTGATAATTGAACATTACTGATGATGTGTGCTGTTAACAAGCAGAAGGGTAAAGATAAACTAAAACAAAGACGTCAAAGCAACAAGATGACTTGGTTCAGACAACTCAACCCTTATAAAATGTCTTTTATTTACGGTGCATTTTATCCTTTATCTTAGACAAAGCAGGCCATGTTAACTTCATTTAATACATTCTGGAACAAATCTGGGTCCACTTATCATTTCTACTTACAAATTAACATTTCTGTTCTGCTCCGTTTACAGTGTTTGGGTGAGATCTAGACCGAGGACTAAGGCGTATACTAGGACAGAACTAAGTGTTGTGGCCCACAGGTGAGACAAACTTTGCAACTTGGTATCTGTTAGACACAATACATTGAAGAAGGGCCCATTCATATTATACTTAAACTTGATCCAGGACCATTTGATTTTTGGTTGATTCATACTGCCAATGATTTTCCGGAATCTGTGTTTATGCCGTGAAGACACATGATGGGTTTAAAGTCCTGCACTTGATAGGTTTTATCCACAGTGTCTGAAGGTTTGTTATTGATTATATCTCTCTGCAGAAGACTGCATTTTTCTTTATGATAAGACTATAATGGAATGCGTGATGCGCTGTTCTAGTATGCACATGAATTAACCCAATTTCAAAGTGGATATTTGAAACTCCCTGAACTCTGTCCTAGTCCAGTTTGCAGACATTTCTCATCGTGAATGTAAATGTTCTTTTAAACCCCCGTTTTGAAGAGCTGAACGGTATATCTTGTTGCGATGACGCACATGTATTTTGTTTAATATAAGCTCATGTGAGCGCCTGATGCGCTAGAACTGTTGTGCTGCTAAATTATCTCTGCTTCAGCGTGGATAGTGACAAGCTCCCTGATCTCTGCTTCGGTCCAGTTTGCCGACCTTTGTAAAACCCTTGTTTTAAAGAGCTGAACCACAACTTCAAAACTACGCTATTGTTTCTGCGTCTCATTCACAAAGAGGGCTTTCCAGGTATCTTACAGTAATGTTATTAGGTCCTCTTTCCTGGAACAATCCCAGAACATCTACGGCACATGTTTGGGTTCACACAAATGCCTGTCTGCCAATTTTACGGATATTTTCTGGGACCAAAGTGCTGTGTGAATAAGGTTATACTTTACTCGATTACATGAACACTGATGCAAGCACTTGTTTAACACAGTTTGGTGGTAAGCAAGTGGGTGACTGTTATCTTTAGATATCTCTAACAATTAAATGTATAATTTTCAAGACATTTGCATTAATTCCTCCTATAGCACTCATTTTAAGTATAGCTGAGGATGCAAAGAAGAATTAACACTGTTTATAATGAACAGCCAGACATTCAGGAATGCAACAACACAGTAGACCAGATGTTTTATATGCTTACATAAAGTACTGTATGCTTTGTGGGTCCACGTTTTGATTATCTATCCAATATACACGATTGTTCATGTTTGCCATAGGCACCTACATTTAAATATAAAAATGTGATCGTATGATTAATACTTTTTTGTTGGATGTTTCCATTTAGGTGATCCTAAAGCAACAAAGAGGAACCATGGAGAGGAAGAAGTGGTGTCCAGATGTTTAAAAGGCGGTGTTCGGGACAGGAAACAAAGGCAACAAAGCTTATTCTGGAAAAAGGGAGTTCATTGGCATTCCAAAGAGCAAACAAGAAGAATTTCATACAGAATTTCATACAGCAATAAGCAATATGAACTGGGACACTCTTTTATTGGACAATGATTTGGAAATAATTAGTCAGAAATTTATTGAATGCTTACAAACAAAAATTAATGAAATTGCAGTGACAATTAAATATAAAAATAGAAAGTGTTCTGTTCCCTGGCTTAGTGATGATATCAAGCAGTTAATGAAAGATAGAGATAAGGCTCTTAAAAAAGCCATAAAATCAAAACTCTCTTGTGACAGACAAAAATTTGCTTTGCTAAGGAATAAAGTTACACGGCAAATACGAAAAGCAAAGGCAGACTTTTTCATCAAAATCATTAAAAACTGTCATGGTAACTCAAAAGCAACTTGGGAACAGATCAACAAATTAATAGGTAAAAACTCTAGCAATAATTTAATACAGATAAAAAATAATGGTATGCTTTTGCAGGATCCATCTGCAGTGGCACAGACAATAAATGAGTATTTTGTTGACTCTGTAGATACCATAGCTAAGAGTTTTCCTATGAAAGATAACAACCTACCTGTTATGTGTATAGATCTGTTAACTGAACCCCCACTATATCCAAAATCTGTATCCATATCCGATGTTGAAAAGGCAATAACACAGCTTAAATCCTCAAGAGCAAAAGATGTGTATGGGATGGACACACTCATGCTAAAACAAATAGGTCAGTCAATTATGGGTCCACTAACACATATTATTAATGTGTCAATAGATCAAGGGAAATTTCCTGAGTCATGGAAACTTGCCAGTGTTATTCCTGTATTTAAGGGTGGTAACTCCCTTCTTACATCTAATTACCGACCTATTAGCATTTTGCCAACAGTATCTAAAGTTTTTGAAAAACTGGTTGCTAAACAAATCACTAATCATCTAAATTCGAGTTCCTTTCCCTTACATCCAATGCAGTTTGGCTTTAGGGCTAATCATTCTACAGATACAGCAACATGTTATTTCTTGGAGAAGGTTAAATCAAATATGGATAAAGGTGGTACAATAGGAGCAATTTTTATGGATTTTCGCAAAGCATTCGATACAGTTAATCATTCAGTTCTACTGCATAAACTTCATGCATTTAATTTCTTATCCAAATTCATTAGTCTTATTAATTCATATCTTATATCCCGTTCGCAAAGTGTAAGAATTGACCAATATAACTCTTTACCATTACTATTATCAACTGGTGTTCCTCAGGGTTCAATTTTAGGCCCAATTCTTTTCAGTATATATATTAACGATCTACCATCTTTATGTAAGAACTGTGACACTTTGATGTACGCGGACGATACAGTTATCTTGGCTTATGGAAAATCTACAGAGGAAGTTGCCTCAAAACTAACAGAGGCCATGTCACTGATCTCAATCTGGCTTGAGCAATCCTGTGTGCAACTGAATATATCCAAAACAGTTGCTATGTTCTTTTCAAAAAATAATATTATCATAAAACCCGAAATTTTAATATCTGGAGAGAGAATACAGATTGTCACAGAATTTAAGTATTTAGGATTATACATAGATTCAAACCTCAATTTTAAGACTCATATTAATAAAGTTAGTAATAGAATTAAATTTAGTTTAGTGAATTTTAGATTTATCCGAGATTCCCTTTCAACTGAAGCAGCTAAATTATATTTCTTTTCTATGATTTTATCTCACATGACATATTGTTTAACAAGCTGGTCTAATACGCATTCTACAACAGTAAAACTATTAGAAATTTTATATAAACAAGCTTTAAAAACATTGGATAAAAAACCACACCAATACCACCACTGTAGAATTCTGAGAAAATATCAGTTATTCACTTGGGATAATCTAATCAAGTTCAATAATATCTGTTTAATTTATAAAATCAGACATGGTTTAGCACCTCCTCCATTATGTGACCTTGTACATTTTAGATCAAGTGAGGTTAGGGTAACCAGAGGAGCAGGAAGGGAAGATTGCATTATACCACAAAGAAAAACAGCTTTTGGTCAGGCTGTTTTTTCGGTAAAGGCAGGACAGCAATGGAACACAGTACCGGTAGCCATCAGAGAGGCTTTGTCGTTCTTTTCATTCAAAAAGAATGCAAAAAAATGGCTCATAGAGAGCCAAACCTGTGAGCACTAGTTATTTTGTGTATTTATTAATTTATAATTATTTGCTATGATTTGTACTTGCTACCTACAATGTGTTCTATGTAATTTTATTTTGTGATTTTATGAATGTGATCGTTTTTTAAGGTTGCCTTTTTACATCTGGCTGGAGGACTGCCGATGAAAATTAGCACTTCTGAGCTAACTCGGGTACATTTACATTATGGTAATGTTGATGAATGTACACTGTCCTTTGTTAAATAAATAAACAAACAAGGAACCTCTAAGGTTTAAAGGCACTGCTTGCAGAGACGAGTGCAGAAAACAAAGACAGAAGACCTGTCGAGAATGTTTTATGATTAAATGTTTTTGTTATGTACATGCACATTATTATTTACAATATATTTCTAAGATACATAAATATGTGACCTTTTATATGAAATCCAGGCTACTGTCTTAAAATCTAATGACATCAAAAGTTTGAATTTACTGATTTAACATTGAGTTCAGTCTTTGGCATGACCTTACTCAGTCAGTATTGAAGATGTCAAGATTATATTTTCAGAGAATGTTTTCTGAATTGTGTAGGATGATTTTATGTAGAAAACAGTAAGTCACAAAGAAATACTTTGCTGGCTTTTGTTTTCACAGGCTGTGTCCCATTTTTACAACATATGTGAATTATCTTGAGACTTAAACTTCTGAAATCCAAACTGTTATATTTTAGCATTTCAAATGCAGCCACCCTTTGCCTAGAATTTGATACCCTTGGGTTTTTTCAGTAATTTTTTGAGATCTCACCCTGAGATATTTTTAAAGAAATTTCCATGTATTATGGGCTTGAATTACTTGTTTATTTTATCATTTTGTCCAAGTAATTTGAAAAAAATAGTTTTAAATTAAATTTTAGTTCTCAATTGAAATACATGCAGTGTTTCCCACAGGATTTTGAGAGACTTGTGGCGGTGATGACGTCACATTCTAATTAGCATATATGTGACGTCATCACGTGTTTGCGTTTGATCGAGTGTTGGCACCTGAAATATGTTTCACTTCTACTCTTTGATCTGTCACGTCAGTGCTTTAAGTGGGCCGGAACGCCCCGGTACTCAGTACCGCCACTTCTAAAAATAGCTCTTGAGCGTACCACCACCTCTTCGTGCGCCCAGAACGTGCTTTTAGCGTACCGGAACGCTCATTTGCACATCTGTTTAAAAATCAGAGGTTTAATTTAATCATTTGGCTGCGCTGCCGCTTTTCAGTGCGCCCTTAATGTACGCTTCCTAATTCGTCCCACCACGAGCAGAGACTACATTACCCATACACCCTTGCGTTTACAAGTTAAAAGCGCATGCGTCCGTCAGTCAGTGTCAACGTGATCTGTAGAGGTGGATGTTTGTGTGTGAAACGCGCAACCATAGCTGCTCGGTTAAAATGAAAATACAATGAACATGTAATATGCCCTCCTTGTTTTAGACTCTGAGTAGTAAAAGAACACAGTCAGAATCCAAGGACTCGCTGACATCCCACCAAGCCAGAATGATAGCTGCAGGTCAGACGCAAGCCTTGTAGGTACGTGATAATCTCCGCTTTCGCGGCTGTCAGTTTGGTTCCTTGAAGCAACTTCGGATTTCCTCAGGGGATGTGCAGAAAACATTCTTGAAATTGTAATATACATTTAGTTTAATTGCTAAACTACAAGTAAACGAAATTTCAATGAATTTGAACGACGTGCACAGTAGTTTTACCACCCGCACAATGGAAAACAATGGGACAAAATAAATGACTTTAGAGTTTCAAATGGCCAGTATTCCGTTATTCTTGACCCCATAGACATGGTCTTGGTGTCATTTTAAAGGTTTTTTTCAAGCTCTTTCTATCTGAACAACAAGTTTTAGCATTTAACCATGCTGAAAATTTTACTCACATATCTACCTTTTGCACATTTTATTTATGTTCAAAAGCTCTTTCTACAGTAGCTCTTTCTAATGGTATTTTTTAAAAATCCTTTTGCACATTTTATTTATGTTCAGCAGCTATTTCTAGCTCAAGCAAATCCACAAATTTATAAAATGATTTATTATTTTTTACAAGGTCGTCTGTTGACTGCTGAATATAAAACCCCTTCAATAGGAGTACCGGCACCTCTTTTGGGCCACTTAAAGCACTGTGTCACGTTATATTGGATTTTAACACAACTGATTGCTATTATTTACATATTATCAGTTCTGTTGTCAGACATAAAATGAGCAGACTATAGCCCTATTCGGATGGGATTATTTTTACGATTGTGATGTGATGGCGTAATGTAATTTTACCACAGGACGTATGTAATATTGATGGTCAATTCGGACGGGATTAGAAATCTCAGTTAAACATTCAGAAATGGGAGGGGTAACTCGATTGCGCAGGAGGTCACCTCTCTCGTCGTCATGTGCACGTTGCTTCTTGATATCAACATGACACAGACGAGAAAAACTCGAAACACTGTGTTTAATTTCAGTTTGGGGAGAACGGCAGTTTCAGGAACAGTTCTGTGCCTCTGAGAAGTGAATTTGACTTTTTAAAGTTTGTGTCGTGTTATTCAGGAACTGACTTGACACTGACTTGTTTTTCGCCTAGAATCCAAGTAAATGCTTAACTTAAGCGCTTTTATATTTGAAAGAAACCCGCAAAATAACAGGAAATTACGAAACGTACGTGCATGTTTACAGCTGGTATATAAATCACCATACATTTACATTGAAGTCTTACTGCTGTTGCTCTTCTCATCAATGTCATGTAATGAGCCCCTTTTTATTTAAATGCGAGTTTTATTGTCGCGTATAGCGCAGACAATCGGGTGCAAATTCAGAAATATGAGAGAATACACAGTAACTGTTACACAAAGTTACTACAAAACACGTGTGCAGGCATATCGCATTATAGAGAGGGAGAGAACAGGTGTGTGTGTGGGAAACACTAATGCTAACCTTTCGTCAAGTCATCGCCGTCTTCTCTGTCAGTAAAATTTGTGACTGTTGACGGTTACGCGAAAAAGGAGGAACGGAGATTGAAACACCGCCACCTTTTCACGCTCGTGTGTGTGAGAGAGAGAGAGAGAGAGAGAGAGAGGCGCGCGCTGCATGCAACATAGAAAGGGAGGGCGCGCTGAGTGCTTGCAACAATGAATTAAGACGTTTTTAAACAGTAAAATATAAATGTAAATGGGGATCATGAAAAATCTATTTGTGGCGGCCAGCGCTGATTCTGTGGCGGTGCGCCACGAGTAAATCAACGTATGGGAAACACTGAAATGTATATGTTGAGACTATATTTTTGTCCACAAACGTAATTGAATCATATACCTTAAGAGTATATTATTTTGAATGGTATAAGAAATATTTTAGTTAAGTGTAAGTAAAACGTTTACACAGTAGTATAGCAGTGTATAATAGTTACAGAATATGTAATTTATGTGTGACACATGTAAATATTCTGTTACTTATTTATCCAAGTTGTTTATGTGTTATATTTGTCAAATGAATAAATTTGCAACGGTTATTGACAGTGGTTATTGACTTGTTTTTAGTTATTATTGCAAAGAAGCACATTATTCTGAATAAGTGTGAATGAATAAAGGTTTAAATTAATAAATAAATGCCCGGTAAAGCCCGTGCAGAGTGGCTGAAATTGCATCGTTTAAACATCGGCCCGAGGGCATTTGCGACGAGATGCCGACATCTAGACGACATCTTCCCAATGAGCAAACGCTCCCTGAGCGACATCTTGCCGATGGAACTTTGAAAGTCGGCACAACGTCGGCCAGATGTATGTGTGCTGTCTGGGATGGGTTTTAAACACAGACATTTTGAAGGACAAACATTATGTTGAAAGCGTGAAAGAAATTATTTAGAATGAGAAAAACAGTGTAATGTATGCAGAAAATAAGAGAATATGGTGGGAAAATGTAAAGTATGCTATAAAAAATATTCAATTGAATATTGTAAATTTGTGCAAAAATGTAAAAGGTTTAAGGAGAAAGAATTGAAAGCAAGTCTTGAAAAAGAATTAAATGAAGAAAATAAGGACATTCAAAAGATCAAAGAAATCGAAGAAAAATTGAAAGAAGTAGAGGAAAAGCAATATGAAGGAGCAAGATCACGAAGTAAAGCACAGTATATGGTTGAGGGAGAAAAATGTACAAAATTCTTTTTTGATTTAGAAAAAAAGAAAGGGAATGCTGAAACGATAAAGGAGATAAAAGGAAAAAATGGAGAAATAATACAGGGAAATGCAAATGTTCTAAAAGAAATTAAGGATTTTTATGAAGATCTTTTTAAGGCAAGAGGAGTAGAGGAGAAAGAAAAAACTGATTTTCTTAACAAAATAAAAGCAAAAGTAAGCGAAGAAGATAAAGAGGAATGTGAACAAGAGTTTAGAGCAGAAGAAATTGAACAAGCGATTGACGAACTAAATAAAAAGAAAAGCCCAGGAATTGACGGTTTAGGAAGTGAATTTTATAAGTGTTTTAAAGGGATTTTAATAGAGATTTTAAAAGAGGTTTTTAAAGAAATCTTTGAAAGGGAAGAAATTTATGAAAGAATGCGGATTGGATTAATGAAACTCATTTACAAAAAGAAACGTGAAAAGACAGATTTAAAGAATTATAGACCCATATCAATGTTGAACACAGACTTAAAAATAATTGCAAAGGTTTTAGCTAACAGATTGAAAGAAATAATGCCAAAAATAATAACTACAAACCAGGCTTATGCTGTTAAGGTAAGAGATATTGCGGATGTGACGATGAGTATAAGGGACACTATTTGGTATATGACAAAAGAAAAACAAGAAGGATATGTGTTTAGTCTGGATTTTGAAAAGGCATTTGATAGGGTGGAACATGTGTTTTTATTTGATGTTTTAAAGAGTTTTGGTTTTGGAGAGAATTTTATCAAATGGATCAAGATTTTATATAAGGGTGCTCTGACTAAAGTTAAATGTAATGGTTTTTTATCGAATGCTATTAATGTTACAAGATCAGTGAGGCAGGGTTGTCCACTCTCTGCCTTACTATATTCTTTACTATCTGAACCATTAGGACTAGCAATTAAAGAAAACAAGAAGATAATGGGGATTGAAAGTGAGAAAAGTAAAATGTTTCAGTATGCTGACGATACCACAATAATTGTAAAGGGGAAGGAAAGTGTCAAAGAAGTTATGAATGTTATCGGTAAATAAGCCCCGACATTGTGATCAGGAC